>NW_027250225.1:0-33740 GCF_030848795.1 Temnothorax nylanderi | reverse complement strand
TGCAACATTAATAATATAATTAGCTATCTATATATATATATATATTTAACATTTTTCACCACTCTCAGGATCGACAAAATTGTAGGAATGGTTCACTGTCAGATGTTGAAAGTCTTCATTGCTTAAGCAATTGTAAGACTTCCAACAATCTGACACGATCGTGGTTCCTGGCAGAATCCATTCCTTGATGCACGCCAGGGGTGTCTTTTCTGTCCGATCCTCGACTGGAACGATGAAGATCTTCTTCGAATCTCGCTCGTATCCTCCAAAAATCCAATTACCTTTTACAAGTCGGCCACGATTGTATTTGCGCTTTCCAATTTTTGCTTCATCAATTTCAACTGTGCGTCCTGGACTACCAAGCTTTACACTATGTTTATCTGTCCAGAACACACAGACCTGCAAGTAAAAAAATAATATTAACATTTAGTTTTCTACATTAATTATTATATATTTTTCTTTACTATACAGTGCAATTATTAAGATAAATTAAGATATAATTACCTCTCGGCAAAAATTGAACCAATTTATAATCGTGGCTGACGCTACGCCAGTCTCATCCATTGTGTCATCGTGACGTGGATGTCGGAACATTAAAAAACATGCTACTATTTTACAAATAGTAGCAATGTCTAGGTGACTTCTGTGGAAGTCAGTTTTGGCACTTTTGTAAAAATCGCACTTTTTGGAGACACGTTTTTTATGTAGATTTTTTATGTAATACCGTCTTCCACATCGATATGTTAATGTATCTTTATCAATATTTATATCGTTACCGCACTGACTACACTTAATTGTATTTGCTAATACGCCATGCTGAATTAAAAAATCTATTAATTGTAAGTGAGATGTGTGAAATCTAATAATCCTAACATTGTACGTGCCTGCGACTTCACGTATGATTTTAGCGCGCTTCATTTGTTTCATTGTAGTTCTCATTTCGCGCACTAGTTTCAAATTTGCGCACTTTTGCATGCGCGTGCGGACACGGAGCATGCGCATGCAGCGCATGTTGTCGCGGGGCATGTTCATGGTCGCTACATCTCGTCGGTATGACAGGAATCATAACCTGATTCCTGTCAACTTTAACGATTAATATCTCGCTTCGCGGGGCAGAGCGACACTTTTTTCTGCCAGATTCTTTTTTTTGGTTTTACGCAAAAACGCGTCGAATAAGCCTAATTTCATCGATTTCTGTGCTGGGGTAGCTAAACTGAAGAATTACCATAAGTTGTTTACTTACTTTTAGTCCTACGTATTTACTTTTATGCATGTGAAACTCACAGATACTAAACTCAGGTAGAATTTTGAACAATGCATTTGCCATGCCGTGTGTATGTATGTACAATATACAATAATACGCGCTTTTAATAGTCGAGCCTCCTCACATTCGACTAGGGTTGTTACTCTTCGACAGCTTCGAAGCTTCGAAAAATATATTTGCGACATAAGCGACATAATTACAATATTAGAAATTTTATTTGGATTTTGTCATATAATTTTATAAATGTGTTTCTATTGCGGTACTATTATTATTATTATATTAAATTAATAATTGTATCATTTTGATTCTTCGAAGCTTCGAAGTTGGAACATCGAAGCCTTCGAAGTAAATCACCAGCTCTACTTTCGACACCCCTGTTCTTAACCAACTGAATTTTCGAAAATAATTAGTGAAATTGCAAATACACAATAATATGGATAATATGAGAAGAACAGCGGGAAAGAATAGGGAATTTGTTTGTTCTAACGGATTAAAAGTAAGAAGCTTTGATTGTAAAAAAAGCGAGAATGAATAATTGTAGCTAAGGCTTGCACGCTTATTATACTTGTCTTTAACTAATCATATTCACTTTCGTACGACATGTGGATGTTTGTTCCGGTCTTTCTTTTCTTTCGTTTCTCTTTGCTTCTCCCTTTCTTGTAGATATAATATATAGCATAAATAATTTGTTCTCATTATACTAAGGATTTTCCCAACAAAGATGTGACAAGAAGGATTTTGTGTGTAAATAGAATTACGAAGGAGCAGTACATTAGATTTTAATGTTTTGTATGTTATATCGTTATAATTACCATTAAATTACCCTTGAAAAAATTAACTCGATTAAGCCCCAGTTACACGATCAAACGTATACTTTCGTTAGTGGACCGCTCGAAGTTTTCGTGTAGCGCGCCGAGGAAAGCACAAGAAAATAAGAGTCAGGTTTCTCGTGTAAAACGAGACAAGAGTCACTTTATTTAAAGCGGGTTACACTGTCTGCAGTGTTGTGCTAGTTACTAATAAAAGTAATAAATTACTATTACTAGTTACTTTTCAGTGAATGTAATATATTACTATTACTTATTACTTTTCTATAACAGTAATATATTACTATTACTAGTTACTATGTAAAGTAACGCGTTACTCTTGCGTTATTTTTACATAAGTATAGTTTGCCATATTGAGATTCTCATACAAGTAAATATATCAAAATGCGTTTATTAAAGTTGTATGCATAGTGTTACTGGTGTTACAATAATCAATCGCATTTTAAGCTGGAGACACAATGCCAGGCAACAGGAATAGGAACAGGGAATAACCACAGGTAATAGATTTCAACCTATTGGAAACCGTGTATTAATGCACAGGCATTAATACACGGTTATTCCCTGTTCCTATTCCTGTTGCCTGGCATTGTGTCTCCAGCTTTACAGTTTACCCAGTTTAAGTCCCACAGACTAGTCTTTATAGTCAGAGAGTCACAATGATTAGACATTTCTGTTGGCTCGAAGAAGGAGCAACATTTCGAAGTGTTCGTCGGTGAGTCTATTTCTTCTTGCAGTCATCACTTGTCCACCAAGGCTGAATAGGCGTTCAACAGGTGCGCTAGATGGCAGAGCTGTATTAGTGTTCAGAAATATCTTCTTGACTATAGGGTAGCTCTTGAGAGAAGACATTTCTCTGGAAGGGTCAGCCAGATACATGTCCATCTGGGAAGACATGCTGACACTGGCTGGTGCCGACTCCTTGAAGTTGAAGAAGCTGTCTTCAGAGACTGATGCAGAAGTTTCAGATTGAGATGACCCAGATGCATGTTCATCCAGTTGCTGCATGGCATCAAGTAACAGAGCCTTGCCTCTGAGTTTCTTCTCTTCGCTGTCCATCCATCGCAAACGGAACTGCGGATGCACTATGCTAGCCAGAATGAGGTCTTCACGCTGCAGAAGGTTATCAAAGCGAGCCTCAATGCCTTTAAGAAGAGCATCAACTAGCGGAACAACGAGCTTCACAGACTGCCTGACTTCGGACAACTTCTTTTTCAGGCAAATAATGGTGGGAATCAGGATTCCCATGAAGCATTTCAGCTCCGACTGCAGGATGTTCAGAGCATTTGCCAAGGGCTGCACTGCTTGCACAAACTCAGCAATAAAGGTAATTTCTGCAGGCCTGAAGATGGCAACTCCAATCTGTTCACATATCTCATTCAACAAGCCTTCAGCCTGAGTTGCAATGCGGTGAATTCTCTCCATCGCATAGAAAGTGGAATTCCATCGCGTCGCATTGGGAACAATCAACGTCAGATTGCACTTATTGCGAACTACCTCAGCAGCTTGAGTACTGCGACTAGCCTTGTTCCAAGCAGCAGAACATTTGGCCATGGTGCTTCGCATGATCTTTTTATACTGTGCATCGTCACAAGCAGATTCGGCATCGTGCACAGCAACAAGATTCAATGTGTGCGCTGCACATCTCAGATGGGGTGGCAGCGAATAAGTGTTCTCGCTCTGCTCTGACTGATTCAGCACGTCTGTCACGCTGCTGTAAACCACCTCATCATCCTTATTTTGGGACAGAATGGTTGTAGTCTGAGATCCCTCACATTCCGCGAAAACAGTGAAAGCCTTTACAAAATTGCTGCCGTTGTCAGTAGTTGTCGAACACACCTTTAGATCTATCTTGTACTTGATGTGAATGCTCTCAAGAGTTGACGCTATAAGATCGTATTTATGCTTCCCCTGTATTCTGCAGCATGGCAAAGCAGCTGACTTTCGTTGAAGTGTGTCACAGTCGATCCAGTGGACAGTAACGCCAAAAAAACTGCGATTATGATGAGTCCAAATGTCAGCCGTAGTACAAACAGTCGAAACGCTTGCTAAGGTCTTGATTAGATTCTCTTTCATATCACTAAACTGTTTCGCCACACGTTCTGTAACAGATATAGCATTTAATTTTATTTACTATGATTTAATCTACTGGAAAAAAGTAGGGTTGTGCACAATTAAATTGTGTTTGTTGTAACTTACATGTCAAGTTGTCAACAAATATAATATACATGAAGGCCTATAATTCATATAACGGAAGCAGCCACAATGGCTTTATAACTTAATAAAAATATGATGAACCAGAACGTCGGGAGTGGGCCAGGGTCGAAAATCATTGTCCATTGGGATTAGTGACCAGTAATGGCAGTAAGCCAATTTTTGTTAATACTACAGGACTAATACTGTATAGTCTAAAGTTGTGGTGCAAAATCTTTTTACTAACCAACAAGAGTTTTCCTGCTCATGACCACCTTTCCCGGTTGCAGACCAGTTACAAGATTGATAAAAGATGGCTGTTCGACAATGCTGAAAGCCTGCATGTCATTCACCACGAAGTCAATAATCAAACTATCCACCTTGAACTGCGTGACACGACCAGAACCAATGACTTCTGTAACAGAAGGCTGTGCCAATGATTTCTTGGCCAACTTGTCAGCACTTGAATCATCCACCTTCCTCTTGAGAGTATTTAGCTTTTCAATTGCGCTAGGATGTGATGTCTGTAACATAAATTACATAATGTAACTAATTTTACTGTAATTTTAATTATAATACTGTAATTTGCAACCCGATTTCCCGCGGTCTCGCCGGCCGAAGGGGCGCGGCTGCAAATTAACCGTCTAATGACCAGACGATAGCTCGAGGAGGACAACAGTGTCAAATCTCTTACCGTAACTTCCGTATCCGGGATCTTTATCGATACCTTCTGGTTGGGCGCCAGGTGCGATTAGAGACGCGCACCACGTCTCGACAATGTTCGTTCTTACGACCTCGGCGCGAGCTCAGGGCGCAGTTCCATGACACGAGGGTGACGGTGGAGAGGGGACGTAACGCAATCGACACAAAATAAATGGTAGCGAATAATAACGATAGAGATATATTTCACATAAGCGGTATGCACAGTATGGTCGGAATTCAGGATCGGAGGCGGTACCGATGTTCGGTAGCACCGCGATAATTGAGCCGGCGCCTAACGCACGCACGGGGTGCGTGATCGCCGCATGTCCGCGAGGCTCTCTTCCTTCGAGTGGGCGCGATAAGACTTGTCCGAACGGACGGCGCAAAATAACCGCGAGGCTCTTAAGCGAGCTCAGCACTCTCAACCCGGACGGTCGCGGAAAAGCGGTAAACTTGCTCCGTGTAAATATCCTCAATCCGCATACGCAACCCTTCCCAAAACTCCGGCGCCACACATCAAACACGAATGCACAGTCGGCCGCGCGTACGCGACACCGTACTCGAACACGCAATAACTCTCACAAACAATAACCCTCACAAACACGGCGCGGCACGCGAAACGCGAGCTCCCGGTACGCTCGCGAAACACGACATGGTTCCCGAAACGTGAATGTACAGCACGCTCGCGAAGTTCCCTTCGGGCAAGCGCGACGATACTTGCTCGCACACGCGACGCAAAATATCCGCGAAGCCCTCGACGCGGCACAATGTGCCCTACGCAATGCACTCCTCAGACGCACGTTCGCGAAATTCCTTCTCGAGCAAGCGCGGCGATACTTGCTCGCACACACGACGCGAGATATCCGCGAAGCTCTCGACACAACGCCCGCACGATGCTCCTCCGCACACGGCGAGCACCGCCTTCCGCGACCACGCTACTCTATACAACGATATCTGCCGGGGCGCACCGCCCGCAGTGCGCTTCCGCCCACGACTCACGAATATGCCACATTAACAAATAACGCGAATTGACTGTCGACCGCGTTCGGAGCTTTCGAGGAGGGCCCTCACAAATCTTCCTGACTACGATCCCGGCCGGCCACGCACCCGCGATCTCAACGGCACACCACGACAAGCGAACCGGCATCCACGGCAACGGGAGCCGGCAACCACGTGCAGAGGTTAACCCGGTCGATCTGCACGGTAATCTAATCGGTATTCACGCTCACCCGTACGGGGCCGTGGCCGAGATCGAGTCCTTAATATCGCGGCAGTACCGGAGTGGAGATCTTACAAGAAAGCTGCTCGCTGCTGCTCGGCGGCGTCGGGGCGCTCGTCCAGAGATGGCTTCTCGGCTGCGGCTCGTTCGACAGTGTCGAGAGGTCGGCTCGGCGGGACTACCTTGGGCCCCCGCGCGCCCTCACGCTCACGGTCCTTCCGCCCCGCCGATTGGTTGCGTGTGTGTCGCCCTGCTCGCGACGCTACCGACGACTTCCGCTACTTTCCGCGGGCCGTTCGAGCAAGCTGCGGCGTGCGTGCGTGGGCCCCTCGCGGTTTCCCGCCCGGCTGGCCAGGCCGTGGCGGCGCCGCTCGGCCCTCTCGTCGCCGTCGGGGCGAGCCTGGGTCGTCCTGCTGCGGCGGGGCCGTATCGTGCTGTGCGAGGCGTTTTCGGCGCTTCCTTCGCGGCAGGTCCCGGTAGCCCGCCCGTCGGCCGACCACTCCGCCGTGCGTCCTCCCTGCGCCCGTCCTTCCCTCGTCGCGACTTTCGTCGTTACATAATTTCGTTGATCTCGTTCTCCGGCACCACCGGTTTTTCCTACGGAACTTAACTAAAAGATTAGTAATCGCAGATTGCCCTCCCTCGACTCGGGCCGAGGCGCCATCCCCGACCTTCCCCTCGGCCGAGCTACCGTCTGGGTGGAGGACGCGACAAATGTCACGTCACAAATTTTATAATATGGTAATAAAAATAATAACAGTAAACAGAGCACGGGAACACGCATCGAAGCGTTTACAGCTAATTTACAGCCACACGATTTACAGCTAATATCGTCCCTGAACTCAAGCGTCTGAAGTTTCCGCGAGTTGTCAAGATTTTACGAAACAAAAGAAGTGAAGATGGCAATAGATAAAATCGGCCGAAAAATGCAAACCGGCCGCAGGCCTGTCTTAAAAGCTCAGGATACTGTCATTGTCAGTCTGTCAATAGCGGTTCGTCTGATTTTTAATTCCTCATTTCACCAATCACCAGTTTTTCACTTTCATAGTCAATCTTAGTCCATTTCACTTTTAGTTTCTCATCAATCATCTCATTGTTTTAAGATACTGGCCAGTTTTCGGACAACCCGCATTCACGTCAAAGCAGCCAGTACGGTTTAGGGTTAGTCGGTTAAGGTTATGTTAGGTTAGGGCTCGCATTCGCCGCATCATCCCGCATACCCGCATTATTCTAAATACACACACTGCCCGTATAATTACTAATTTCTTAGTTCTTACCTCCAGATGCTTCTTTAAATTTGACGTACTCTTCACCGAAGTTCTGTAGGTCTTCTTTGTCGGCGGACATAGCTTACATTTCACATCGATGTTTTTCCCATCTTTCGTAATCGTTCGGAGTTCAAAGAATTCCGTGTACACGGATCGTTCAAATGAACTTCGACCTTCCATTGGGAATTAAATACTATTTAGCGTGAATGAAAGCGGAAAATAAACGCACATCACGTGTGACGTCACCATAGAGTAGACATAGACAGTGATGCCAGGTTTCGAGACGCGCAACACGCCAAATTGTAATAGAGGGGAATCCTCCCTGATTCAGGGGATACATACACAAGGGACAAGGGTGACCGTGTACACTACCCGACAATGGCCGCGTTCAGCAGACTCAACAGTTGAGCAACGTTACTAAATTTATCTATATTGGCTGCATTCCGATATTCACTGTCAGTAACTTTCAGTACTGAAAAACTATAGTATACGTGACGTAAAATATAGATTTGCAGTACTGACAGTGAATATAGGAATGCAGCCATTATATCTTCATATATTATAGAAAAATCTAGTAAAGTTGCTCAACTGTTGAATCTGCTGAACGCGGCCAATAATTCGTTCCTTGGCCCCTCCACGGGGCAAGGGGAACGTACAAGTAAATCCATGGCGCCATCGGCCGATGACCAATCAGCGCCAGTCGTAAAAGTAACGCAAAAGTAATGCACATTTGCGTTACTAGTAACTGTAAAAAGTAATATATTACTATTACTAAATTACTATATTGAAAAGTAGCGCGTTATATTACTAGTTACTAGCAAAAGTAATATATTACAGTAACGCGTTACTTTTGTAACGCGTTACTCCCATCACTGACTGTCTGACATATGCGCTTTTCAATTTCGCACTCGCTATTTCAATACTGAATTCTACTCCGTTTTCTCGACGGCAATAAATACAAGTATCGCGTACGATTTGTGATGGCTCACTGCCGTCCCGGCCGGAGCAGGCAAGGGATCGCGGCCGGAGCTTCGCGTTAGGCCGCGAGGATTTCGGTGACGTGAGAAACGCTGATTGGTCGCGGTGCTTGCGATCACGCGAGAAACACCTGTGAGCCGTTTGCTCGAAAACACACAAAAAAAGGGGGGAAGTAAACCGTCGCGGTTTGGAGTCATTCGAGCGATCTCGAAGAATGTTCGCTTTCACGAAGAATATTCACTTCGCGAATATTCATTTATTTGATTCGCAACATGCCGCCCACCTCGTATTCGACGGAATGCGAAACAAACGGGGATTGACAAGGTCGCATAGAGGAGCGTGTGGACGTCTTATTATACAACTTTATATACATTATATACACTTGTTAGAGTTAACACAATGTCCTTAAATCTAATGAGAGAAGAAAAACGCTGGCTTAAATTTAACGAGATTCTACGGGTCCCGGTGGACGGATAGATGCAGGCAACCGACAGATCTGCGTTATTGGTCGTTTAAGCTCGGAATTGGCGGTGCGCAATGTGACGACGCGAACGCGACCGTCAAGTCCGGGATGGACTTGCTGAATCCTTGCGAGTTCCCACTTTGAAGGAGGGAGTAGGTTATTCTTAAGTAAAACTAACTCATCAACCTTCGGATTATCGTGAGATTCGGTCCATTTAACGCGCTGTTGCAATGAATGTAAATAGTCCGACGACCAAGAACGCCAGATTTGTTCGAGCATTAATTGTACGTGTTGCCATCGCGACAAACGATTCGCATTGATTTCGAGTACGGATTCCTCCGGTACGCTCGTGAGCGGTCGGCCGATAAGGAAATGACCAGGCGTCAAAGCGGTATAATCGGACGGATCGTCGCTAAGTGGAGAGATCGGTCGCGAGTTCAAGCAAGCCTCTATCTTACATAAAAGCGTAACGAATTCAGAGCGAGACAGAGTGCGAGCACCAGTCATTCGCTTGAGATGGTGCTTAAAGCTCTTCACTCCAGCCTCCCAAAGCCCGCCGAAGTGTGGTGCCGCAGGGGGCACGAAATGCCACCGTACACCGTCGTTAGCGAGAATTTCCTTAAGGGAGGGGTTGTTCACAAGCGCGCGGAAGCTGCGTTGGAGTGGCGAGACAAACGAATACCGCGACGTAGTGTTTGCTCCCCTTTTGACCGCGACCGACAACGGGGGTAATGTTCATAGGTCCGGCGTAATCTATGCCCGTGTGAGAGAACGGAGGAGCAGGATTTACTCGGGGACTCGGGAGATCACCCATTAGTTGCGTCGGAGTTTTCGCGGAATATCGAACGCATGTAACACATTTATGAATGTGAGATTTGATCATGCTTCGCGCTGAAATTAACCAATAATTTTGACGGAGACATCTAAGCGTGAGTTGAGTCCCTCCATGGAGGGAGCGTCGGTGTGCTTGATCGATCAAAAGTTCGGCAATATGATGTCTGGGGAGTATGACGGGGTGTCGCTCATTGTAACTCAGCGCGGAGTTCTCGAGCCGCCCGCCAAGCCGGATTAATTGATCTTTCCCGATAAAGGGGTGGAGAGAGCGTAAGGAACTTGATCGCGATACAGCGACATGAGCGTTTAAAGCTTTCAAGTCATCCGAAAAACAAGTCGCTTGTGCCGATCGAAGCCAAAAGACGGAAGCTTCGTGGATCTCCTCTGCGGTCAAGGGAGACTTGACGATTACCGAAGAGGCGACTTTATTTTTTAAGTTTTGAACAAAACGTCGAATGTACGCGGTAATACGAAGAAGTCGGATCCAGCTCGAGCAGGAGGTGGGCAGATCCCACTCAGGAGTTGAATCGACGAGATGAACGGTAGCTTTACGCGCTTCGGAAGATACCGTTTGTAAAATGTCCTTTTCGATAGGAGTCGGGGGGATCGGCCACGAGGCCGGGGATGTGCTAAGCCACCGGGGCCCAGACCACCATAATTCATGATTGACGAGATCGGCGGCAGTAAAACCGCGCGAAGCGCAGTCGGCAGGATTTTCCTGGGAGCGAACGTGTTGCCAACGTACGGTCGGAAGGCGCGTCTGCACCTCGGAGACGCGGTTCGCGACATAGGAATTCCATCGGGATGGATGTTGTTGAAGCCAAGCTAATACGATTTGGGAATCAGTCCATCCAAATAAAAGAGCTCGCATCAAGCGCGTGGTGTTTCTTACCCATTCTATCAATCGAATTAATAGAACGACGGCGTTAAGTTCCAATCGTGGAACGCTAACGGTTTTCAATGGCGCGACTTTTGTTTTGGCCGCGAGGAGGATGACTTGAATGTTAGAGGGAGAATGCACAATTCGGAGGAAAACTACCGCGGCGTAAGCGCGAGTGGAGGCGTCCGCGAAGCCGTGCAATTCAACATCGAGTTTATCTTGACGCATCCCTGTCCATCGAGGAATGCGTATTTTGCTAATATTAGGCAAGTCTGAAACGTAATTGATCCAATGATGCAGAAGATCATCGGGGATGGGAGCATCCCAATCAATTTTACGGAGCCAGAGCTCTTGCATCAACATCTTGACCGCGATGACTATCGGTGACGCCCAGCCGAGGGGGCAAATACAGCTTTGCAATAAATGATAAAACGGAGCGCTTAGTATGAACTGTCACGGCGTATGGCGAAATTACGAAACGAAACGAGTCATCGCGCGGAGACCAAGACAGGCCGAGGACCTTGAGCGTGTCATCGCGATTGATCGGATAGTCCGAGGATTCCCGTTGGTCCTCTGGAATATCCGTCAAAAGTTCGGCTGAATTCGCGGCCCATTTTCGAAGGGGAAAACATCCGCGATTCATTATGCCCACGAGTTGCTTGCGCTTTTCGAGCACAGACAGAAGGTCGTCTGCTCCGAAAAGAACATCATCGACGTAGGTCGACTCTTCGATTATAGTGACCGCGTCGGGGAAGTCTTTACCTTCATCGCGAGCTAATTGGAGAAGGGAGCGCTGTGCGAGAAAAGGCGAAGGTTTTTGCCCGTAGGTCACGGTGAGTAAGCGGTAAAGCCGAATCAACAGACTGTCGGGAGGACGCCAAAGAATTCGTTGATAGTCCGCGTCATCCCGATGCACGAGTATTTGTCGGAACATTTTAGCAATGTCAGCCATGTACACGTACCGAAGGAGTCGCCAGCGCAGGATTATCGCGGCGATGTCTTGTTGAAGTTTAGGTCCCGCCATTAGGAAATCATTGAGCGAGGTTTTGTCGGCCGATGCGCTTGAGGCGTTAAACACAACGCGTAACTTGGTCGTTGTACTCGATTCGCGTAAAACAAAATGATGCGGGATGTATATCGGGGGATAAGGGGGGCGCTCGTCCGCCCGCACCGCCTCCATGTGCCCCATCGATTTGTATTCCCTTAGAAAATCGTGATACTGCGCGGCGATTTCTGGTTTCCGCGAGAGTCGGCGTTCCATATTGGAGTACAGAAAGGAAGCCTTTCGAAATGTGTCGCCGATGCGAGGGGGGCCGTTTTTGAACGGCAAACGCACAATGTAGCGTCCTTGTGAATCGCGAGAATGAGTCGTCGCAAAATGCCTCTCGCAACGATCGTCCTCTTCGGTGAGAGGAGTTCGAGAGGGGATACTTTCGTCCTCCCAAAAACTTTGAATTAAGGAATTCGTATCCTCGCAGGATACGCAATTCAGGACAGAAGCGGACTCTCCGGCCGGGCGCGCAGGGCCGACGGGACCGGAGAGGATCCATCCGAAAATCGTAAGCTGGCCCGTCGGTGTGCCGACCGGGCCTTGACGTAGGCCGTCGAGTAGCAGGGACCCGTATAAATCCGCTCCAATGAGGACATGAATCGGGTGATTACAGGAGGGATCAGGATCTGCTAAGTGTAAATCGCGTAGATGCGGCCACATTGCGGCAGGCTTCGTTTGAGAGGCTGTATATGAAGTGATTCTTTGATATACGTAGCCCGAGAAGGGGAATATCGGTCCCTGTTTGTCGCAGGGCGCGAGAGTAAGATTAACTTGTGACCGCGCGACTCCATTAAATTTTTCGCCAAAACAATGTATTTTCAACGCGGCACGATGACGCCTGGTTCGCATTGTCTGACAAAGAGATTCTGATATGAAACTGTATGTCGAGCCCTGATCTAGCAGTGCACGCACCTTAAACGTACGGCCCTCGATTGTACTTAGACTAACATAAGCGGGGGCGAGAAGTACATGAGGCGGCTGCTTTACCTCTCGAGAAGCATGCACGGTTTGAACGGACGCTGAGGGCGCGGCCGGTGACTCGGAGGCAGCGGCGACTGACACAGCTGACGGAGCTGAGGACAGCGAATTAATCGCGGAAAGCGTACATGGGTTACTATGTTCTGCACCCTCGCTGTGAAGCAGTGAATGGTGTGCTTGACGGCATCGATTGCAACGTCCTTTACTCGGACAATTCTTTAAATAATGCTCGGTCCTCAAACAATTAAAGCAACATTTATGCTGTCGCGCGACGAGTCGACGCTGCTCAACCGGCAGACTTAAAAATTTATCACACTTTGTCAGACCATGGTTTCCGGAACAACGGACGCATTTGACGGGCGACACATTATTCACCGAAGTACGTGCTTTACCGCGTGAATTATTCGGCGCAGAGTCGGATTGCGAAGGGTAATCCGTGAGACCGCGAATGCGGAGATTCATGATTTTATGATTTCATGACTCTCTTATACGTTGGGTAGGCATCCGTGTCGCCTCGTTTAAGATGCCATTCATTTCGCGTTCGCGGACTGAACTTTTGCGAGATAATATAAACTAGGAGGTCGTCCCACGCATCGACGGGACGTTCGAGAGTCGTTAACGCGGCGAGAGATGCGGACACACTATCGCGAAGTTTTTTCAACTCGGTCACGTTCTCGTTTTTCATTTTCGGTAAGTCGGCGAACGAATGGATATGCGCGTGAATAATCGCGTTGCGGTTGTCGTATTCGTTGGTAAAAAGTTGCCAAGCTGCCTCGTAGTTCGCGTCAGAAATTTGAATGTTATTAATCAACGACGCGGCCTCGCCGGAGAGGCTCGCTTTCAGATAATGTAATTTTTGCGTTCTTGTCAACGATTCACTGTTTGCTACGAGAGACTCGAAGATTCCGCGAAAATTTTCCCATTCAGCGAAAGCACCAGAAAAGTTCGGAAGCGAGATACGAGGCAGATGCAATGACACTCCGGAGTGCGCGTCGCGATAAGAAGACTCGTTACCTCGATACGGCGCGCTCGGGGCGTCGTTACTTAATCTACCGATGACGTCTTGTAGGTGGTCCACTGCGTCGAAGTAGGCTTCCTCGGCGGCGAGAATTTCCTCTTGTTGAAAGTAGGGGGTTGACTTCTTCTCCTCCGCCGTAGCCGTCTGCAGAATCTGGATATGAAGGGCTCGAGTTTGCGCCCAGAGCGCTTCCAAGTTCGTCAGTCTCCCTTTCGTCTTGGGGAGGGTGACCTGAGCCTTGGCAAGCTTCTTAAAGTTCGTCAGCGATCGCGTGAGCGTAGCAATCGTATCGCCTTGGGCGATGAGGAGGTTCTTGAGATCCAGAGACATGTTGGCGAGATGTCTGGATCTTATCGACAACGATCTGACACCGGGGTGTCAATCTGATAGAAGAGCGAAGACGCTCTTGCACGACTCCGCGGCGAGAAGCGGGGCGATACTCGCGGGAGTCAGGGACGTATGGAACGTCTCAGCGCAGGGCGCCCGTCGGGTGGCGGTGAGCGTATCTCAACGCGGTTGCTGGAAATCACGCAGAAGCCGCAGGAGCAGAGCAAAACCGGGAGCACCGGGTTTTGTATGCACAGGGGGCACCGATCTTTAGCGAGCGGGTGCAGAACGCTCGTGGTCGAACAGGAGGTGTGCTCCTGTGCGATTCAGTGGCGAGCAACAAGGCGATACTCGCGGGCGCCAGGGCCGTATGAAACGTCGCAGCAGAGCGCTCGTCGGGCGGCGGATGCGTAGCGTAATGGCACGATCCTGTTGCTGGAGGTCACGCAGGAGCCTCCGGAGCACTTCACAAAAACACAAGGCACCAATCTTTAGGAGAGCGGGTGCAGAGCGCTCAATGTTCGGAGTGAGCCACGGAGTCGAGGGCACGTATCGCGAAGTACCCGATAAACCGGTAATGACTGTCCGATCACACCGTGATGGGCGACGGTTCGAACGGCGAACTCCTTTTTCTCGCGAGTCTAGTGAGCGCGACGGTCCGTCTGTCTCGGAGCAGCACAACGCGATCACTATTGAGGCGGTCGAACTGTCTATGCCGGTCTTTTAATCACTAATCCGGCTCGAAGGACCATTAAATGTTAGTGGACCGCTCGAAGTTTTCGTGTAGCGCGCCGAGGAAAGCACAAGAAAATAAGAGTCAGGTTTCTCGTGTAAAACGAGACAAGAGTCACTTTATTTAAAGCGAGTTACACTGTCTGACATATGCGCGTTTCAATTTCGCACTCGCTATTTCAATACTGAATTCTACTCCATTTTCTCGACGGCAATAAATACACGTATCGCGTACGATTTGTGATGGCTCACTGCCGTCCCGGCCGGAGCAGGTAAGGGATCGCGGCCGGAGCTTCGCGTTAGGCCGCGAGGAATTAGGTGACGTGAGAAACGCTGATTGGTCGCGGTGCTTGCGATCACGCGAGAAACACCTGTGAGCCGTTTGCTCGAAAACACCAAAAAAAAAGGGGGGAAGTAAACCGTCGCGGTTTGGAGTCATTCGAGCGATCTCGAAGAATGTTCGCTTTCACGAAGAATATTCACTTCGCGAATAAGTAGGAGTACTATGTGCCTACGGCCCCGGGAGCTCCGAGGGGGGAGCGGGGCGGGGGAGGGACACTCGAGGGCGGCGAGCGCGTCGGGACATGTTGTTTATCAAATATTGATAAACATATCGTTGACAAGGGGTACCGCCAAGGGGGGGGGGTGTTAGGTGTCCACGTTCTTGGCCGAGGGGTTCCGCGGGGGGGGGGGGTAGGTGTCAGCGTTCTAGGGCGATATCGTTGACAAGGGGTACCGCCAGGGGGGGGGGTAGGTGTCCACGTTCTTGACCGAGGGGGTCAGCGGGGGGGGGGTAGGTGTCCGCGTTCTATGGCGAGAGGGTCCGCGGGGGAGGGGATTCGCGTTTTCGGCGCGGGGTATTACTAACGGGCGCCGTTCGGCTGCTGGAATTTTATCGGCGAATATAAACAAAACAGCGAGTTAGACACTTGTCTCTGCAATGATCTCACCCTTCTAGAACATGCGAGCCGCCATTCGGTTACGGCGTCTCACACTACAAAAGCGAGCACCGATGGTCCGACGACGGTTTAAAGATAAAATAGTCGAGGTAAACAATTGATAAAATTTGCCACCGGCGACGATTTAACCGTTGCGGAGTCCTCTTCATGTTTTTTCTAGGAAGAGCCGCTGCCGATTACGATTTAACCGTCGCGGGCGGTATTCGGTTATGGCGCGGCATATTACAAAAAGCGAGCGCCGATGTCCGGCTGCTGGAATGTATAAACAAAATATGTCTAACGACAATTATACAAACGCATAGCATCCATTGTCGTCAGGATGATTATGGATCCACATCTTGCGGATCAGTCTTCGGCTAGCTTTCGCAACGCGAACGTTCATGTTCGAGGGTGAAGGTTTTTTTGTGTCAAGTGGGCGGTATAAAGAAAACATTTTTTTGTAACAATGAACAAAAAAATGTAGATGGACAATAATTTCGATATGAATGCAGACGAGGATCGCGCGGACGACAGTGATTATTTCAGTGATGAAGACAACGATCATAATGAAGTCATCGATAGAATAGTGCTGCATTGGGAAATCGCTGCGTTAAATTTACGTACAAGACATTGTGTAATATATTTTTATTTTTCAACGGGTGGTGCACTTGCACTATGTTTTTCGTGCATGATTGCTCTATGGGACCTTAGGGAGGGTATGTACGCTCGCCTAAGACACTTCGTTGCGTTACGCGGAACGATGCATGGCCGGTATTGTTCAAGATGTCGTGCAGCATTGTATATATTATTCCCATGTAATATGTGCCCGATTTGCACACGATAAGAAAAGAAAACATTATCGCGGCTCTTAAAAGTTCATACTCGGGGGCTGAAGTTTTTTTGTGTCAAGTGGGTGTTATAAAAAAAAAAAACATTTTTTCAAAAACTGTAAACAAAAATAGAGATGGACAATAATTTCGAGGCAATAATGGATGCGGATTCATCCGAAGAGGATCGTCCATTGTCACTGGACAGCACTTACAACAGCGATGAAGACTATAACCGGAGAGAAGTTGTGAAAAAAATAGTGTCGCGTCCCGAATTTCTAGCGTTAGATGGACGTACGAAGTGTTGCGCAATTTATTTTTATTATATATACGGTTCGGATAAACTGTGTTATACGTGTATGCTTGCTTCACCAGACACAGGTGAGCACATAAGTAAACGTCGAGAGCATGTAACCGAACCGTACGAGATAATGAACGTTCAATTATGCACAAATTGTCGTAATACTCTATTGTTCCAAATATATCCATGCGACATGTGCCCAACTTGCACGAAGTGATAAAAAAAAAACATTATCGCGTGTGAAACATTATATATATAACGTGCGCAACATGGAATGGTCAAGTGAAGAAGAGAATTCTGACGATGATTTAATAAACGATGTCGCCAATGTTCTGCGTGAAGAAGATCGAGGAGTGAAATTGACGGATGTGACATCACCGGTGCAGTTTCTTCGCGATCGCGAACTAGGTATACGCGGAACTGATCGACGCAGCGTTAAACAAAGAGTCGCTATCGACTATATTAATTATCCTTATGAATGGGATTCGGATAACGTGAGACGGAAATTGTATCGGCGGCTGCGGGACGAGGCAAAAGAACGTGAAGCTCGTGAAGCTCGTGATAATTCTTATTTTTATGATTTTTACTCTAAACCTGACTTTGATTCGGAGTATCAGGAGTATCGCTATTGGGCGAATAAAATTATTACTGATATGCTCATGCTCACTGATACTATGCTCATTCAAATTCGCACAGACATTGGGAAGTGCGTCGAATTGGCTGTGATGAAAAACATGAACAGACAGAGATCAATTTTACATATCTTTAATAAGATAATAGGTCCTAATCATACATCGATTCAAAGAGCTCTTGACCGTGAACTTAATGATTTTAATGATTGGCACTTTGATGTCCCCTTCTTCAGTCTTTATAATCTTATGCTTAAACATTATTCCATTCTATATTTCTGTCGACGTTGTCCAGTGTGTGATCGAGTCACGTGCAAGTGCTCCATCGAAGAATGTGACGTAATCTAAAAAAAACATGGAACATCCCGATGAAACGGAACGCGACCTGTTGGAACGATCCGACCAAATCGCTACCTTGGGCGAATATTTTGCATGGGCACAGCGATGCGAGGAGTTTATCGAGCAGCTCGAAGAAGACTGTCGTTCCAAACGTCCGCGGCTCTCAATCCGCGAAACAAACAATCCGGGACACAGACAATCTTTAGTGGCAAGAATCGCGCGACTCGAAGGTGCGAAGACTCTATTACAGAGACGGTTCGTACATATCGGTGGTGAGTACGCGGCGGGCAGTAGTAGCGGTAACGAAAACGTGGAAAGACTCGTCTGGCGAGAGATCGATGCCGCGTTCGAAAGCCGTGTATTGACCGGTGCAGTGATAAATACAAATTACATCGAACCGCAAAAATTTCTCGAAGATGCTGAAGTCATCGTGCTCGATCATGTGCGGAACGTCATGCAAAGACACGCAAGTGTAAAGATAAACACTGTGTTCAACGGTGAGTTTGTGACGGGTGACAAACGTGCGAACAAAAGTATCAGCACGAGAAACTGCGAACTCTTTCGTTCGTCCGATCGGTCCGATCTGCGCGAGTGGTACAAGCTACACGTTATCGAGCCTACATTAGCGAAACTCGAAGAGTTTCAGGAACGCGACAGCGGGTGGGCGTTATCGCGTATACTCAATTTGACAGTGAACGTGAACAAGTACAATCCTTTGCGCGCGGGATGTTACATCAAATTACCGCAACAAATTAAATTGAAGGGAGCGGTGATCAACGTGCAATCTATGGACAATGCATGCTTCGCGTGGTCGGTGGTGGCTGCTCTACATCCAGCCGAAAGACATTCGGAACGGGAATCTTCGTATCCTCATTATACAACAGTGCTGAATTTACGAGACATTGAGTTTCCAGTGACGTTGAGTCAAATTAAAAACTTCGAACGATTCAACGACGTGTCGATCAACGTATATACTGTCGAGGGGGAGAAGACGCCGAACGTTCTCCCGATACGACTCACCGACCTGAAGAGAGAAAAACACGTAAATCTACTGTACGTGCAGGACCCGCGAGACGACAACGTTGGACATTTCGCGTGGATCAAGAATCTATCCCGCCTCGTGAGCTCGCAATTGAGCACGCACCGTGGTCGGAAATACTTTTGCGATCGGTGAGTACTTATACTCCTTTTTAATAAAATTATACAATATTTTATTTAATAATTTACAATATTTGTTTTTTTTGCAGATGTTTGCACTATTTCTACACGAGCGAGAAATTGGAAGCGCACACCGTCGACTGTCAGAAGATAAACAACTGCGCAATCCGACTACCGAGCGAGGACGACAAGTGGCTGAGTTTCAAGAATCACAGCAGGAAAGAGCGGCTTCAATATGTCGTGTACGCCGACCTGGAATGTACCCTTGAGAAGACGGAAGCGGATCCGACAACGCCCACGTTCAGGTTTCAACATCATCGGGTATGTAGTATAGGATACTACGTGCGGTGCTCGTACGACGACTCGTTATCTGCGTATCGATTTCGCCGCGATAAGGATTGCGTCGCGTGGTTCGCCGAGGAACTGAAAGGATTGGCGCATCGCGTAAAGGCTATCTTGTCCGAGAATGTTCGCATGGTAGATCTAACGCGAGACGAGTGGGAGATATTTCGCAGCGCGGCGCAATGTCACATTTGCGAAAAACCGTTCGCGCCAGACGACGTGCGAGTACGCGATCATTGCCACTTGACCGGTCGATATAGAGGTCCCGCACATTCGAACTGCAATCTGAATTATAAAGATTCGCATTACATCCCCGTAATTTTCCACAATTTATCGGGCTACGACGCGCATTTCATTATCACGGAGATAGCTGCCGCGTTCGAAGGCTCGGTCGATGTACTACCGATAACAAAAGAAAAGTACATCTCATTCACGAAGCACGTGAAAGATACAGCCGACGGATCAGATTCGCGAAGCGACATAAAATTAAGATTCATCGATTCGTATAAATTTTTGAGTAGCAGCCTCGATAAATTAGCATCTTTTCTATGCAAAGATCAGTTAAAAACTGTACGTTCTCAATTTTCACAATTATCGACCGAGGACTTTGATCTTTTGACGCGAAAAGGTGTCTTTCCATACGAATACGTGGACAGCATCGAAAAGTTGGAGGACACGTGTTTACCGCCGCGCGATTCATTTTACAGTTTCTTGACCGGTGACACCGTATCCGAGAGCGATTACGCGCACGCCGCGAACGTATGGCAGCGATTCTCCGTTCGAACTCTGGGCGAATACAGCGATCTATACCTCAAAACCGATGTCTTGCTGTTGGCCGACGTGTTTGAAAATTTCCGCGACAGCTGTATCGCGAGTTATGGACTCGATCCAGCGTACTACTACACTTTGCCAGGTTTCACGTGGGACGCCATGTTGAAACATACGTGTATCAATTTCGAACTGCTCACCGACATTGACATGGTCTTGTTCATCGAACGCGGTATACGCGGTGGTCTGAGTCAATGTTCAAACAGATACGCGCAAGCCAACAACAAGTACATGCAATATTACGATTCATCGAAACCGTCTTCGTACTTGATGTACTTCGATGTAAACAACTTGTACGGTTGGGCGATGTGTCAGCCACTGCCCTACGCAGATTTTCAATGGGTCGAAGACGTTTCGAATTTCGACTTTAGCGCGATCGCTTTGGATTCGCCCACGGGTTATATTCTCGAAGTCGATCTCGAGTATCCGGAGAATAAACACGACGCGCACGCCGACCTACCGTTCTGTCCGACGCGCGATAAACCGCCCGGCAAACAGCAGGAAAAACTTCTCGCCACGCTGTACGATAAGAAGCGTTACGTCATACACTACCGCAACCTACAGCAGTGCACGCACCATGGCCTTCGCGTCACAAAAATACATCGCGTATTGCAATTCGCTCAATCTGCGTGGCTCCGCACTTACATCGAACTCAATACAAAATTTAGAACACTGGCCAAAAATGAGTTCGAGAAAAATTTATATAAATTGATGAATAACGCGGTTTTCGGGAAAACGATGGAGAACGTTCGCAATCACGTCGATGTAAAATTATTAACAAAGTGGGAGGGTAGATACGGCGCGGAGGCAATGATCGCGCGACCAAATTTTCATAGTCGAAGCATCTTTTCGGAAAATCTGATAGCCGTTGAACTGCGAAAACTTGAAGTTAAATTCGATAAACCTATTTACGTCGGCATGTGCATTCTCGACGTATCGAAAATCTGCTTGTACAAATTTCATCACGAGTACATGTCTCCCCTGTATGGCGACAAGTGTAAAGTCACGTACACCGATACTGACAGTCTGATTTATCACATCGAATGCGACGATGTGTATGAGAACATGAAAGATGATATAGTCAGGTTCGACACTAGCGATTACGCGGTAGATAACGCGTACGGTATCCCACTCGCCAATAAAAAAGTTCCGGGCTTGATGAAGGATGAGAATAACGGCGCGATCATGACCGAATTCGTCGGACTCAGGGCGAAGATGTACGCGTTGAGGGTGGATGGTAAAAAAGATTGTAAAAAAGCGAAAGGTGTCAAGAACAACGTCGTAGCGCGTACTATAACGTTCGACGATTACACGAGGTGTCTGCGAGACGAAATTGAAATGACCCGATCGCAGTCCTGTATACGATCGAAAAAGCACGAAGTGTATACCGTGTCCGAAACAAAAATCGCTCTGAGTCCATACGACGATAAGCGATACATTATACCCGATTCGACCGATACGTTACCGTGGGGACATTATAAAATACCTTTGTAACGTATGTATACATGTATGTAATAGTATAACGTATGTAATAGTATAACGTATGCAGTAGTATATGTATGTAATAGTATAACGTATGCAGTAGTACATGTATGTAACGTAATATATATAACGTATGTATGTCGTATAACGTATGCAGTAGTATATGTATGTAACGTAATATATAATGTAGTAGTAGTATGTCATATAACGTATGAATGTATGAATGTAGTATAACGTATTGTGAGTATTATATTACAGTATTGGAAAGAATATTAATAAAGATATTGCACATGTGTATATTTCATATTTTTACGTATTTTATATTTCATATTTCAAACACTTTACATGTATTACATATTACATATTTTTTATGTTAAGAATAAAATACAGTTTGCACGAATTAAATAACATTGTCCTTGTGTATCCATGAATTGTGAGATCCATCGAATCCCAGCCATTTAACGTAAACCTCGTCGCCCCTCTTGCGCAGTACTTTCTCCACGAGATACACGTCCGGATAAGTCGCGCGATGCAACTCGTGCTCGTAGAACGCTCCAGCGACGGATTTTCCACGATAGTCCTCGAGTAGATAGGTTACGGGATTGGTACGCTGCACTTTAACGATCTTAAACACCTCGGTGGTCCAATTCGGCGTGTAACCCTTTTCGAAAATTGTTTTGTATTTGCTAACGCGCACCGAGTCACCCGCTTTGAATTTTGCCGGACCCGCGATCTTTATCGCGCTGTATACGGTAGCCAAGAGTCTTTTGGCGATCGCGGGGGTAACGTCGACGGGCCGCATGCCGATGGTTCGATGCTTGCGCGCGTTGTAATCCGACACGAGTCGCGGCAAGGCGTCGACCCACTTGTAATTTCCGTTGAGCGTAAACATCTTCCACATGTCGTTCTTTAACGTACGATTGAATCGCTCGACGACCGACGCCTTCAACACCGAATACGTGGAATAATGATTGATGTCGTGTTTTCTCACGAGACGTTGCACGTCGGTGTTGTAAAATTCCTTCCCCATATCGGTTTGTAGGTTACTGGGGCACCTCCCGCTGTGTCGAATTATCTCGGCGATAGCGTCGGCTGTTTCGCTGCCGCCTTTACCCTTGAGTGGCACGGCCCACGCGTACTTGCTCAACACATCGATGACGGTGAGTATGTAGTGGTAGCCTCCGTTGAAACGTGAGTACGGACGCATCTCAACGATGTCAGCCTGCCACAGGTCATCGTATCCTCGCACTATGACGCGTCTGCGGGGAAAATTTCTTCTCGCCGGAGCGTGCAGTTCTTCGACGAGTCGTTGCTTCTCGATACTTTTACGCACATCGATCGATTTTAACTGTCTCATGTTTCGTTGTCGCCGTTTCTGCTACTAGTGCATCGTTCGTAGCAGTTTCTGAACAGTTCGTAACCGCTTCTCAACAGTTCGTAACCGCTTCTGAGCCATTCGTGAATCGTTCGTTGTTGTTCGTCGTCGTCGTCAGTTAACCGTTGTTTGTCACTCATCGTCGTCGTCGTCGTCGTCGACGTTCTTTAGCCGTTTGTAGCCTTTCCTGTCACCGCGTAGTTCGCAGCTGTTTCTGAATCGCTCGTAATCGTTTTTGAGTTGTTTTTTAATCGTTCCATAACCGTCCGACAACCGTTCTTGAACCGTTAGACAGCCGTCCGACAACCGTTCTCGAATCGTTCGTTGCTGTTCGTCGCCGTCGTCAATTAACCGTTGCTTCTCTTCACTCGTCGCCTTTCGATAGTCGTTTCTGCTGAACCGTTTCTTCATCGTTCATTAGCCGTTTCCAATCTAACGATGTTCGTACGCCGAAGCGCGTTTACCGCAGTCTGTAACGCTCGCACGTCCTTCTCGAACGAGGTAAGCTTCTCGTCTGACTCTTTTCGTTGATCTGTCAAACTTTTAACGCACCGATCCACGTATAGTTTGTTAACCGCGTCACCGTCAGTCTCAGGTTGCGCTACGCGACGAATCTTGCGCGACCTTGCGTCAAAGTCCGTGGCACTGCGACACAGAGCGTTATTGCGCACGAAATTTCTCATTAATCCGCTCCACCGATGGTACGAAATGGAGTTTGTCGCGTCTCCGCTGTGCTCGAACAATCCAAATTTGTTGATCGGCATTTCGACGCTGATTGAACGGATCGCTGTCGCGCCGTTTAATTTATAATAAGCCCGGCTTCGCGAAGTTCCTCGATGATCGACATGATCTCGTTGTCGTGGGCATTGTTGCCAGCTTGACGCGAAGCGTCGAGCAATCGCAGACGATCCACCAGCTCGTTGGGATCGTCCCAGTGCACGTAGTCGATCTTATTGTCGGTTAGCGTCATCGCGCGAGGCATGGATAATCCCTTTCCGGATTTTTTCTTCTTGGATTCGATCGATATCAACGGTGAGATTACCCATAGATACTTGTATCCCTTGTTACCCTTTACTCGCTCTCGAGGATCGTGCTTGTATTTATGAGCACTCGTCGCCAACAGTATGTTTCTGTACTTTTGCATATCGTCCTCCGTGTAGAGCTTATCATCGGGTGTTTTTTTGAAGATTAACTCGTAAATACCGGGTGTACCGGCGTATCGTACGTCGCCAATATGAATGTTATCCGCTTTGTCCACGTAAAAACGTTTATTACCGAGCATCATTTCATTCTTGTCGAGATAAACGCCGTACACGTCGTCTATCGTTGGATCGGCGCCCAAAACAGACGAGATATACACTCGGCTCAGTGGACCGAAATTATCTTCCAACGTTTCTATAAACAATTCTCGCCCCTCCGATGTTTGCAACTGCTTTTGAACGGTCGTCCCGATCGAGTCGTCCGTGGTTTCGAAAACATTCTCGTTTTCGAGAAATTCGGGAAAATCCACGTTTGCTGCTAATTCGGGACTTGTATGTTGCACGGTTCGCGTCGGTGTAGAGGTTATCGGTGTAGAAGTTACCGGTAGTACTTTCGATCGTTTCGATTGATTAGATTTACGCGGTGTCGATGACAGATCCAACCAGGAGTATAATCGTTCCCTCTTTTCTCTCTTCGGTGTAGCATTCTCCTCCTCCTCCTCCCCGCCAGCGACGCTTTCCGGCTCCTCCTTCTTCACCGCGGTCAAGCTCGAGTTGTCGACGATCTTTTTCAGCGGCCCGATGAGAGGTTTAAAGTGCGTATCCATCTCAATGCCCTTCTCGATCTTACCGGTCTTCAAAGCGCGAAGTTTCTTGCGAATCGAATCACTCGTTTTCGCAATATCTTTCACGATCTTCTCGCGTTCGCGAATATTCTCGCTCCCTTTGATCGCAGCCAACGCGGGAAAACAAAGCAGAGTATCGATCTCTCTCTCTCTGTAACGCTAACGTTTCGCCTCCGACGAGGTATCGGCAACGACTGATCGCTTTTACGGTATCGCGAACACGTTAAATCCTTTTCTGTATCGGCCGTTCGAAAGCGCGCTGTCCTTGTCTATCACCGCGAATCCGTACTTTTGTTGCCAACACTCGTGACACAACGAGCAAAATTCATCGTACGGCATGTCGGTATTCACGTGATCGTTGTACACGTGTTTCAAATTGGTACCGTCCTGCTTGAACAGGATCAGCAGATTCGCGTTGTCGCGTATCAGATGTTTAGGTATTCTCGCGTACGTCTGACAGAGATAGAAGGAGTCGACGCTCGAGTGCCTGCCCATTGAGAAATACTCTCTCACAGCGTCTTGCTTATCGCATGCCACGTCATCGAAGACGAAGATCGAGTTTGGACGCGCGTCGCTCGGTGGAATGACGTCACTGTTATTGGAGAACGTAAAGTAGCCGATTTCGTCGATCGATGTCAATAAATTCTCCAGATATCGATATTTCGGCTGTTGCAGCGATTTCGAGTACACGTACACGTTTTCGAAACGTACACCGTGCGGACTTTCCAGCAAGCTAATCAGAACGTTGGTTTTACCGCAACTCGAGGGGCCGCAAATGATCGCGCGTATAGTAGCCGGCAGCAGCGTACCGTGCCTACGCTTCTCCGCGTTGCCTCCCATCGGCCGTGATCTGTCGTCGCAATTCGTCACGCGAATCGCCAACGGTTGTCGCACGAATCTCATTTTTTCCACACTGTCGACTTTCTGGCTGACTCGAACGCCTATTTATAGGCGAGCGGAACCGCGAATGGCTCAGTAGCAAAAATGTTCGTCCTACTGTCGAGACCTTCCGATATTCGCGACTTGAGCGCCGAACAGCTGCAATTTGTGCCGAAAGCCGTTCTGCTGCAAACGTGCGGCGATCACGTTCACTACGTGTGGGACAAGCTTCCGGAACATATAAAGGCGGATTTGGAGGTTCAGACATATCGTCGCTGTTACGAACATTACAATCAACCGTGGCAGCGAACGCACGTCGACGGTCCCGCGCCATTGATAAAGGATTGCGGCGAATGTCGACGAAAAAAATTGGTGGAGGCCTATTAATCGCGCGATAAACGCACTTCCGTTCGAATTACACATTCCCGGCTATCAATTTTGCGGCCCGGGAACTCGTTTACAAGAACGATTGGTGAGAGGCGATCAAGGTATTAATCCATTGGACGCGGCGTGTCGCGAGCACGACATAGCCTATTCGCGTAACCGCGATCTCACCGAGAGACACGCGGCGGACGAGATACTCGCTGCGGAAGCGCGAAAACGCATTACCGCGAGAGATTCGACTCTCGGAGAGAGAGCTGCCGCTACAGCCGTCTGGGCGACCATGAAGGCTAAGACGAAGCTCGGAATGGGCTTGAAAACGAAAAAAACGAAAACGAGGAAAAGGCTGACGAAAAAACGGATACTTCCTGCAGTAAAACGAGGCGGCGTATTGCCGATTCTACCGTTGTTGGGAGTTCTCGGTTCTCTGGCCGGCGGAGCGGCGGGAGTCGTAAAGGCCGTGAACGATAACAAAGCCGCGCGGCGTCAGCTGGAAGAGATGCAACGTCACAATCGCGCCGTGGAAGGTCGCGGACTTTATCTCGCTCCGTACAAATATGGACGAGGGCTGTATCTCGGCCCGCACAAACGCGGGCGAGGAGTAGCGTCGAAAATAAAAAAAAAACGTCAAAAAGACGTTAAATATGCCCGCGGGTATTACGACTAACGTACAATTGAATCGACTGGCAAGGCGTATGCGCGTACCGTTCTTCAGAGGTGTCTTCATGCGTGATTCGTTACCGATCGGCGGTGTACGTCGAAACGAGAGCGGTATCGTGAATTTGGACGATGCAGCGGGTCCCGGTACTCATTGGGTAGCGTACGCGAAGAGGGAAGATCGAGTCATGTATTTCGACAGTTTCGGTAATCTTCGACCGCCGAAAAAATTGGTGCGATATTTCGGGCCGAGCGTGACGAAGATTGAGTACAATTGCACGTCTTATCAGCGATACGATCAGAGCATCTGTGGACAATTATGCTTGCAATTTCTCCGGACGATCGACGCTAATTTAAAGCCTGACGGTGCGCCGTGGTGACTCAGTATTCGTTAACGGTTTCCGCCGACATGTCTATAACGTTCACGTTGACCGGGAAGAGCAGCATCCTCGCTGAGCACTATTTTCCCGCCGTGGATCTGAGCGACGGTGACTACGAGCTCGGTCTAACGTGTTTCGAGACTTATCACACGATTCCGAACGTGAATTCTTCGAACAATAAATTTTATTTCGACGAGGATGACACGGAAATTACGATTCCCGAGGGATCGTACGAGATACGAGCCATACATGAGTTTTTGAAACGCGAAATTTCACGGAAACGCCCGCGACGCGTAATTCGTTCCAACGATGATCGTACGTCGGTCGCGAATATCGCTCGAGAGGCGACCGGTCGCGCGAACGGCTACGAAGACGAGGTCGCGGAATACCCGATAGTGCTCCGCGCAAATTACAATACGATGAAGAGCGAGATCAAGTGCGCTTTAGAGTGAACTTTAACAAACCGAACAACGTTGGATCGCTGCTGGGATTCTCGTCGAAGCGTATATTGCAGCCGGGACAGTGGTACGAATCGGACGCGTCGATTAATATTATCAACGTAAACATTATCCGCGTGGAGTGTAACGTGACCGCGGGTGCGTACAGCAACGGCAAACGTGTTCACACGATACACGAATTTTCACCGAGCGTACCACCGGGATATAAGATATCGGAAACGCCGGCGCAGATCATTTACCTGCCGATCATCGCGCGAAAGCGTTTCGGATCTAACGATACGCGTCACGGATCAAGACGGACGATTGCTCGATTTTCGAGGAGAAGAGATCACCGTCAGATTACACGTACGACGGCGACAGCGATAACGCGCGACGTGTGAGATGCTCGTGTTGAACGACTCGGAGCACGCGACAGATAAGAATATCTTTACGACTGCGACGATCGACGATATCGTCAAATCGACATTCGGTGGCGTTAAAAAAAGAGAACGAGAAAGAAGCTCAACGCATCGAACGTTAAATTTTTACAATCTCTGGGATTCGCGGTACGAAACATCTGAAAGCTGACTGTGAACGATGACTGAAATTCTTAACATCGGAGGCGAGCCGGTCTTTGACGATCGCATCGTCAAGATCGAGACTCACACGTACAACCGTACGCCAACACAACGTTCGAGTATAGCGACGAGATACAATACCCATACAACAGCAGGATCTGTATACGTTGCCGTGCGAAAGTTTTCTCTACGTCGGAAGGAACATTGACGGTGACCAGAGCAGCCGGCCAAGCCGATAACGTGGTATTGGGGGAATAATTGCGTCGCGGTTCATGTTCGATGAAATTCGATACGAGCTCGACGGCGTGGAGATTGATCACTGCAGAAACGTAGGAATAACCAGCACGCTCAAGAACTACGTAACGGTATCGTCCGACAGAAGCGTGATCCTGAGAAACGCCGGCTGGGAGCCGCAGAATAACGCGAATGGATACTTCAATTTCTGCGTACCGCTCAACCTGTTACTAGGATTTTGCGAGGATTACAAACGCGTGGTGATCAACGCTCGTCACGAATTGGTCATAATACGATCGCGCAACGACTAACAATTGTCTGGTGGGAAATCTCGCGTTGGAGCCTACTATCAAAATACTCAAGGATACAGTGGCGAATGCCTCACGTGGTATTGAGCGAGATCAACAAGCTGTCGATGCTGCGCGCCTTGGAAAACGGACGATATCTAAGTATGGGTTTCCGTTCGTGGGATCTGTACGAGTATCCCCTGTTGCAGAACACGACCAAGCACTCGTGGGCCATTAAGACCGCGACTCAGCTTGAGAAACCGCGATACGTCGTCTTCGCTCTGCAGACGGGTCGGAAGAACGTCATATCCGCGGACACGAGCCGATTCGACGACTGCAAAATTGACCAACGTGAAACTCTACCTAAACTCGGAGTCTATCCGTATGACGATTTGAATTTGGACTTTGGTAAACACAGATGGGCGATTCTGTACGATATGTACGCGCGTTTCTGCAAGGGCTATTACGGATACGAATATCTCGAGCCGAGTCTCACCGTTTCGACTTTTCTACGCAACGGCCCGTTCGTGATCATCGGATTGCTCTCGACAAAACGAATCCGTCAAAAACGCCACCGTGGATGTCAGAATAGAATTCGATTGCATGGAGAACGTACC
This sequence comes from Temnothorax nylanderi, assembly GCF_030848795.1. Taxonomy (NCBI): domain Eukaryota; kingdom Metazoa; phylum Arthropoda; class Insecta; order Hymenoptera; family Formicidae; genus Temnothorax; species Temnothorax nylanderi. The sequence goes on along the minus strand of NW_027250225.1, from coordinate 4,515 downwards.
GCCGAATACCTCCGCGTACTGTCTCATCATACACGATCGCGTGATCGAGTACAATCCGTTGACCAACGTAGTGCGCAAAATAGTCTGAGTGTTCGCGGCAACGTCGACGAAAATTTTCTCTCTCTTTCACTCTCCGATACAAATTTATGAGAGGGAAAAAAGGAGAGCAGGATATATAAATCAGAGTGTCGCGAAACGCGCGTCAGTCCTCTCGATTCACGCATCGAAGAGAGAAGAGAGATATCTCTTCATGTCCGCACCAACGTTCGTGGACCTGCAAGGTTTCGTCGTCGGGATGAAATTTGTCGTGAAGGAGGCGGCGGTGCTGAGAAACGAACCGTTCTGGCGCATTACATCTTTACATGCCCCATGCCGTGGAATCTCCTCACAAAATCCGACAAATCGTGCGCTTCCTGGTGATTCGCAATCACCATGGATTACGATGGGAAGACGGAAACGTGTCAGTACAGCAAGGTGAAGCGTTTAATTACATCGGCAGTGCTCGGTGAGGAAGAGGACAACGACGACGACGACACCACGACGACTAAATGCCTACTCTCGTGTACGTCAAGGGATGCCAGAAACGAGAATGGCTGGTAGATCTGCTTGAGAATAAAGCGAGAAAAAACCTAAACATCGAGACTCTGGATGCGGATTACGAAGATATCGAATCTTTAAATATTCTAGATGCTACCAATACTATGCGATGTGGAAAACACGTTAAGAATTGCGCATTGCAAAATGTATTAAAATATTTAACTGGTGGTCGAAACGTCAGGGAGAATTGTCATCTTTTAAAAAATAAATTTTATATGTATGTGTAAATTTTACAACGTTTAATTTCCCTTCCCCATTAGTCGATAGTGTACAAAATTAAAGAATAAGTAGGTATACGTGACGAATTCTAACTCGAGAGCTTCGAGGGGGGGGGGTATCAGGTTTGACGAACATGTCTGAACATGTTTCGCGGTTGATGTCATGCGGGAGAGGGTGTATACGTCTTAAATAAAAAAAAAACATCCTACCTTAGTCCCCTCTCCTAAATTTCAGAGCGCTGATTGCGCGTTCCAGAAACATTAATTTCCCCCTCCTTCATCATAGTTTTGAAAGTTGCCGCGTATATTCGATTAATTTTACAACGACGATCAGTCTTGCATCGACCGCTTGTATCAACGGTCCGCGTCTCCATAACCGAGAGAAAAAATGTTCAGCTCCGCTGAAGGAAGCAGCAGCAGCAGCGGTGGCAGACGCATGAATTATTACGTACCGATTCACGATGGTGATGATGATGATAAAACTCCATCGTACGAGAACAAGTGTAACAAGTAAGTTTTCGTTTTTTTTTCTTAAATTATAAAGCTTTATATTTTTTAAAATTGCAAATTATAAATTGTATTATTATTTTGAAAGTAATCTCATTATTTTTTCTACAGCATTTCGTTGGAGCGTCGCGCGGTTCATATACTCAGCAGACAATACGCGTTGACGGCTACGGGATACAAATTCCTTGAAGTTGGCGTTAACGTGGGTCCACCGAGTTACGTGGAGATCGCCGTAGGAGATATCGAGGAACGGAATTGATACTGTCCTCGAAACGTGGAAGGGATTCCACGAACAACGGCGGAACATTCAGAATTTCCTTCGATACACTAAAGATACGTGTGATTTTATAAGCGTTGGACCGCTAACGTTGAGAATTTGTACGATTAACGGTGTCAAACATCGTACGTCTCGAGTCTTTAAACGTACGCTTAACGATGACCGAATCGACGTTACACCGTATGCTCGATCTTGATCTGTGCATCGACGCGATGTTCCATCGATTGAGTAGAATTGTCGAGACGGTTGATGTCAAGTTCACGCAATTCTCCAAAATCGCGTCCACTGTAACGGATCCTACGCAAGTGTTAAATGTAATACGCGATAGCGATGCCTTCGATAAACATCAACTCGTCGATTGTGAGCTCGCAGCTTTATTTTTTAGTGCGCTTCCGTAGTACGTAAGAACAAAAAAAAATGTAAAAGAAGAATAAAAAAATGTATTTTTTTAAATATAAATCATGTCTTAATTTCTTCACACGCATTTACATTCGAGCCGTATATGCGACGTTCCACTCGAGCCACTTGAAATTTAAGTATCGTATATCGTACACTATGAAGCGATGCTCCGGCGACGCTCGCCTATGTGGTGCCGATGCTTCAACGAATCCTTGCTTGCTATTGTAATGCTAGATATATTTTATCTTAATTACTTTTCTCTGAGCTCTAGTTCAGTCCTCTGCAGTCAGTTAAAGTCAGTCCTCTGCAGTCAGTAGTGTGAAAACGTTCGCGAGCAAAGAATATATAAGAAAAAAAATGGAAAGATTTCGTAGACGTAGAATCGAAGATTGTATTGAAATCGTTCACCCTGCCATCGGGGTATGTATATCTAATACCGTTGCGTGCGTGTCGCCCGGTATGCTTTTCGAACTCCAAGCTGAAGCGTGCAGCGAGCGGTCTTTTAATAAACGAGTCGTTATTTTCGTGAGTGCGCGAGTGTGAATGAGTGTCTGAGAGAAATCATGGACTCACTATCGACCTGGGCGTAACATTTTTGAAAAGCATACCGGACGGCATGCATGCATGCAACAATACGCACATAACTGTATATTTAAATATATTAAATTAACCATTCTGTTAACGTTATAGTGGGTGTGGGTCGATAACGACCGATGTGCGAGATCGAACTGTTCAATATGGTGAGGGTGAGAGATCCCTCACGTACAGGTGTGTATAAACATTTTTTCATACATTTAAAATTTTTTTTCATATATTTTAAATTTTTAAAACATTTTAAAAAATTTTTTGTATAATTTGTTTCAGCCAAATGTTATACATTTCGATGAAATCCGAATTCGTGGTTTTATCAATATACATCGCCAGCGTTGGGGTACGATGGGAGCGAGAACTCCTTCGAGATAAAACGACGAAATTGGGAAATTTCGGGAGATGTAGACATCTATGGATTTCGAAGATTATACGAAATCGAAGACGAGTTTGAGAGAGAAGAAGAAGAAGTAGAAGTGTGGTAATTCCTAAAAATTTTTTAAAATTTTATAATAAATATTTTTATGCTTAATTCTATATATCATTTATTATTTATTTTTTTCCGCTTCCTTCACTATTATTAATATTAAGTATATTTCATAATATTAACATTTTTAAATATAATTATTAAGTTATTATATTATAATAATTATTAAGTTAAATCCGCCGAGGGAGAGAAAACGCGAACGAAGAGATGTAGACGAGAGAAAACGCGAACGACGGCGCTAGCCCTTATCGTCGTTGCATAAACACCATAAACTGTCAACGGAAATTACAAGTGGGTCGACGTCTTGCTGCGACTCGTGTCGAATTACAACGCGCGCAAGCATCGGACCATCGGCATGTGACCCGTCGACGTTACCCGCCTCCACTATAACCATCGTTGAATTTTTTTAGTCTCGTCGTGGCCGTGAGCGTGCTTAAACGTTTTCGTCCGAACATTTTTTTTGTGTGATTTTTAACGAGTTATTTTTGTGATGTCTCCGCGCCTTCCCCTGCAAGACGCTAAAGACGTTGAAAAAAGAGCGAAATTCAGGGAGGTATTGTAGAATTTGGCAATATTGATTTCGAAGACTCTGATAGTGATCAGGGGGAGAAGGCCCGCTGCTCCCGAACCCCCGCGTCAGCCACCTCTTCGCCACTCGGTAATCGGACGCGGGCGGGTAGAAGTTTACGTGGATCACCGCGCGCTCCCTCGGACGCGGGAGGGCTCATTTTTACACCGACGCCCTCGCGCAGGGTCGCGCGTATCGTCCAACAGCGGAGGACGAAAGATTGGCGGACGAGCTGGTGTTCAACGTGGCTCGAATTGTGCATATCGCGGGTCCTTCTCCCATCAACCGCCCTGACCGCCAAATCCGCGGGAGTCGATGCTGGCTGCGTTGAGACGAATGGAGGGCCGCGGCCATGGAGCCCCCCCCTCGTCAAGATTAAGGTATTTTCTTTTTTAAATCAAAAAATTAATAACGCGGAGCGAGAGAGAGACCACGCGCGAGAGAAAGACACGCGAACGGGGGGACGGGGAGCGAGAGAGGACCGCGCGAGGAAAAGAACGCGAACGGGGACGGGAGCGAGAGAGACCGCGCGCGAGGAAAAAGAACGCCAACGAGAAGACGCGCGCGAACGGGGGAGAGACAACGGGGGTCGGGAGCGAGAGAGAATATCAATGAGGGGAACGGGAGCGAGCGCGGTGCTCCGAGGGGGAGCGGGGCGGGGGGGACTTGAGTGGCGAGGGGGTGTTGGGGAAGGGGTTTTCGGCGAGCGCGTCGGGACATGTTGTTATCAAATGTTTATCAAATATTTGATAAACAACATGTCTCGACGCGCTCGCCGAAACCCCCTTCCCAACACCCCCTCGCCACTCAAGTCCCCCCCCGCCCCGCTCCCCCCTCGGAGCTCCCGGGGCCGTAGGCACACAGTATACCTACC
>NW_027250224.1:0-33941 GCF_030848795.1 Temnothorax nylanderi | reverse complement strand
AGGTTTGCCTCATGCCCACATTTTAATTTGGTTAGTCGACAAAATAAGATCTGATGAAATAGATAGCATTATTTCAGCTGAAATCCCCAATAAGGATGAAGATCCATTACTTTACGACATAGTATGCAAGAATATGATCCACGGTCCATGTGGAGCCGTCAATTCCTCATCACCTTGCATGTCAAACGGTACATGTTCAAAAGATATCCCCGTGATTTTCTTCAGTATACACAAACTGGCGATGATAGATACCCTAAGTACAGAAGAAGATGTCCGGCTGACGGTGGAAACATTTATACTATATCGCATTATAACTTCATTGTTGATAATAAATGGATAGTCCCATATTGTCCGATTCTCTCCAGATGCTTCGTTGCACACGTCAACGTTGAATATTGCCATTCTGTGCAAGCAATCAAATATATATGTAAGTATATTAATAAAGGTAACGATGCGGCTACGTTTGCCGTTGAAAATAAAAAAGATGAGGTTCAGAACTATTTGAATGGCAGATATTTGAGTACTTCTGAAAGTATCTGGAGAATACTAGGATTTTCTATTCACGAGCGTTATCCTCCAGTTGTTCATTTATCTGTCCATTTAGAAAATGGGCAAAGAGTGTATTTTACTGAAAGAAATCTACAGCAAGTTATAGAAAATCCACCTCAGACCACTCTGACAGCCTTCTTTGCTCTGTGTGCAGTTGATAAATTTGCACAGACTTTGCTTTATCACCAAGTACCGGCTTATTATAAATGGTTTAACAAAAAATGGCAACGGAGGAAAACGGGGCCAAGATGTAGATGGTTGTCCAGGTATAAAGCGGGACACAGTATTAGGGCGAGTGTATACAATACACCCTAATTATTCAGAATGCTTTTATCTCAGACTACTCCTACATCACGTCAGAGGACCGACGTCTTTTAATGACTTAAAGACGGTGAATGGTGAAATAATGCCCACTTATCGCGCGGCGTGCCAAGCCCGGAATTTGCTTGAGAGTGACACGCACTGGCGAGATACACTATCAGATGCAGCTATTTCAGAAAGTGCACACAAAATGAGAGAGTTATTTAGCATTATGCTAATGTTTTGTGAAATGTCTAATCCTTTAGAATTATGGAATGCATACCGGACACACCTATGCGATGATATTTTACATCGGGTTCGACAGAAAAGTAAGAATAGTGAGGTTCAGTTCACAGAGGAAATTTTCAATGAGGGGTTGATTCTTCTTGAGGACATAGTGTTCACTCATGGAGAAAAGTGCTTGAAAGAGTTTGGTTTGCCAGAACCTCAGCGCAATGATTCAAACATAGATAACCTACTTTACTTACGAGAAACAGCACACAATATCGACGACTTACAAGTATATCTGCAAGAAAACGAAGTGAAACTGAATACAGAACAAAAAATGGTATACGACGAGATAATAAATAGTGTCGAAGATCATAAGGGTAACATTTACTTTATAGATGCGCCAGGAGGTACTGGCAAAACGTTTGTCATTTCATTGATTTTGGCGAAAGTAAGAAGTCAAAAGAAGATCGCTATCGCGGTTGCCTCATCAGGCATAGCTGCGACTCTTCTAAGTGGTGGAAGAACTGCCCACTCTACTTTTAAGTTGCCACTGAATGTGTCCTTGGACCAAAGTTCGGTATGTTCCGTGAAAAAAAATGGTGTTACTGGTAAACTTCTCCAACAGGCATCCTTGATAGTATGGGACGAATGTACGATGTCGCACAAGTCCCATATAGATGCCGTCAATCGAACCCTTAAGGACTTGAGAACATCAGAAAAGGTAATGGGTGGGGTAACATTTGTTTTTACCGGTGATTTCAGGCAAACTCTGCCAGTGGTGCCTAAAGGAACACGTGCGGATATTATGAAAGTTTGCATGAAAAAATCTGAAATTTGGCAGCATGTAAAAAAACTTCGACTGACTATTAATATGCGAGTTCATTTACGAGGAGACAAGAATTTAGAACAATTTGCAGAGTATTTGCTTAAAATTGGTGACGGCTCTATCTCTATAACGCAGAATGGCTACATTAACATTTCTGATATTGTAGGAACTTGCGTGCGAACTATTGATCAAATTATTGACAATGTTTATCCAGATATTCAGAATTTAACACAAAAGGAAACAAATTGGCTTTGCGAACGTGCAATCGTAACTGCAAAAAATAAAGCTGCAGAGGAGATTAATGAAATAGTTTTACAAAAAGTCACCACCGAATGTAAAACATATAAGTCAATAGACACAATGGTAAATGGAGATGAAGTCATTCACTATCCGATTGAGTTTCTCAACTCTCTTAACCCTGCAGGATTGCCTCCACATAAACTGAGACTAAAAGTTGGTACCCCGATAATGCTGCTTCGAAATCTTAAACCACCACGGCTTTGCAACGGCACGAGACTGCAAGTTAAGCGTCTCATGCCTTACATCATAGAAGCAACCATTCTGACAGGACCTGCAGCCGGTGAAATAGCATTAATTCCAAGAATACCTATGGTCCCTACGGATTTGCCATTTGCGTTTAAAAGGCTGCAGTTTCCTGTTAGAATGTGTTTCGCCATGACGATTAATAAGTCCCAAGGACAAACCTTCAAAGTAGTTGGCGTAGACCTCAGAAACGAAGTCTTTTCACACGGACAATTATATGTAGGACTCTCACGGATTGGTTCAACAAAGGACCAAACAATACTGATTCCTGATGAGAGCAATAAAACTCGCAATGTTGTTTTCACAGAGGTTTTTAACGATTAAAAAAACAAATCCAATAATCAACTAATAAACAAGTAGAATCAACGTCATTATAGAAGACAGATAAATAAATATATATAGAAAAATATAGATAATGGAAAACAAGCATTAAAGTAACATTGAAATGTGATTTTTGTCGGAGTACAGTTTATAATATACAAATAAAATACATGTTTAGTTCACCTATCTGCATTACAATTAGTGAAAAATCATTAAAAATAGTTAATACAAAAAATGGAACTTAAAAAATTCTATCCAAAAAACGTTATATAAAAAAAAAACAGTGGATTAGGCCTACTAGGGACACCACGTTAAAAAAAACGCGCCTAACACTATACCTCCAAGGTGGTGTGGAAAATAGTGTATTATCTCTGAGATGTATAAAAGTTGAAACTTTATAAAATGTCGAACACGAAAATGATTGATCCTGAGAAAAAAATATAGAACGTTTTTTGTATAGAATTTTATAAGTTACAAATTTTAACGCAGATTTATATACTATATACTGGGCAAAGTATATAAATATATATAAAAACAATAATATACTTAACTAGCTGGTTACCCGGGCTTCGCCCGGGAGTCGTTTTTCTTAAAGGAGTTCCATAAGGAGTCGGGTTGATTTAAAGACGGTAGTTTAACTTTTACACATGAATAACACATTTTAGGTGCTTAAGTTTTAAACTTTTTTGCTTAACAATGATCACATATTAAATCAATTTTCCAAATTATTACTTTCGGATGAAATTGATATTCGTAATTTGAATCATAACTAAATGTTTCTAATTTCAAAATGGACCGCATAAATGATTTCATGGATTAAACATGTCGTAACCGGTCTTTTTCTACTCAAGTTTCACACTATTGAGTCATTTCCGCTTCTCCGATATTTCACTTACCGATTAGCGACATCATCCTTTGGTTTACCCTGGCGTTTTTTAGGGAATTTTGAGATTGCTCGCTCGCGATGAACACATAACCTCGACTCCTTATGGAACTCCTTTAAGAAAAACGACTCCCGGGCGAAGCCCGGGTAACCAGCTAGTTTCTATATATTATTCTATATATTATTTTCTATATATTAGTTTCTATATATTATTTTTGTTTGTTCATAATTTTCAGGTGATGAAAATTTAATGGAAAGTGATGACGACTTGATTGATTGTGATAACTCCAACGATGAATTGGTATTTGATGATTACGACGAAGATGAACCGTGTACTCCAGAAAATTTAGAAGAACTTTATGAATTTTTACCAAATCATTTTAAATGCGCAAGTCATTCTCTCAATTTAGTGGCTACCACTGACCTTATGAAACTTATAAAAGCTTCAAAACGATTACTTTCAAAGCACAATGAGGCTATGGCTCGTTGCAAATCATTGTGGAAATTAATGGGTTCACCGAAAAAAAAAGAAAGCGTTGTTGCTATTTTAGGTTGTTGTCTTGTTCGTCCCACCGTCACACGATGGAATCCTCTTTATGATGCAATCAAACAAATAGTCGATTGTCGAGACAAAATAAAAGATGTCACAAAACAACTTTCCGTTGAACCATCTTTACGTGATATTGATTTCACGTAAGTATCTAAATTATATACATAAAAAATTTAACGATCGCAATTTTGGAGCAATATCAAAATATTATTATTATCAGTATCGGTTTTATAAAAAATGAATGTGAATATTTACTTGATATTATTTATCACATTAAAGTATTAAAATTTTTACAATATAATTTGAATTTTTGCTGAGAAAAAATGTCGACTATATAAATAATAATATTTTATTCAACTCATTTTATTTCTATATTAAAAATTTGATACCAAAATATCGACTTGACTTAATGCTTTACATAAATTCTAATTGAAAATATAAAATTGGTTTTTTTCAGCTACTTGAACGAGTATTTGACATTCATGAAACCTCTTGCAATTACTATCGATAAGCTTCAAGGTAAAGTCACTTATGGGCATTTGTTGCCACGATTAATTTCACTAGGGAACCACTTGCAAGACATAATCGATCAAAAAAATCTCAAGTATTGTGAACCACTTGTGATAGGAGTGAAGAACCGTGTGGAAAAAAGATTCAGTAAATTCTTTGAAATTAAAGAAGAAGGTGAAGTAGCAGTTATTGCTGCATTTGTTCACCCAATGTTCAAAGGAAATTGGCTGAATAGTTGGGATAATGCAAGAAAAAGAAAGTCAAAAAAAATTGTTCTCAACGCAATGATTAAAATTGCCGAGCAAGAAGAACAAACAGTTTCGATTTCTGATGGAACAGGATCTACCATGAATAATGATTATTTTAACTTTGGTCCGAGTTTGTCTAACAATATTGGAAACTCTTTGTTTAATAATCATACTCCAGAAAATGAGCTAGTCAATTTCTTAAAAGATTCGCGGAATAATTTGTTTATGCTAGAAGGGTATCCACTCGTCAGAAAAGTTTTCATTAAATTCAATACTCCACCACCATCATCTGCGTCCGTTGAAAGAATGTTCAGTCGTGCAAAAATGACTGATCTTCCCCAATATAACCGTTTGTCCGATAGCAATTTCGAAAGAAGAGTCGTGAGTAGAATTAATTTAAATACCAACTTCAATTGAATATAGTGTTAATTTTCACTGACGCCCTTCTTCCAGTAATTCTTTTTATTTGCTATTAATAATCATAATAATAATCATAATAATAGAAATGTTTAATTACTAAAACACTGAAAAAGAAAACCATAAAATCAATTATAATTGATTAATAAATATTTTCCTATAAATATTTTGTTTATACATATTCCTATAAATATTTTATTTAATTGTTGTCAATAATTTGAACTTTATAAACGTGTTGACGTCAATAAAACTACAATAAAAATATACATATGAATAAATCATTATCAATGAATAAATACTTAGTACTTTATATTACCCAAAGTATTATACTTTAGAATTAGCAAATAAAGAATTACTAAATACATTTTTAGTTAAGAATTAGCAAATAAAGAATTACTAAATACATTTTTAGTTAAGAATTAGCAAATAAAAAATTACTAAATACTTTTTTATTTAAGAATTGGTAATAATTTATGTCTTTGACTTTGCGGGTACTCAGATTTTTTCAGTTCTTATGTGGATGTGGATATGTTTGTGGTTTTTGATTATTCGGTTATTTTTTTGTAATTATTAGGCTGATGAAGGCACGGTGTTGCCGAAACGTCCCGTTTTTAATATATTAATATACATTTTCAAATTTTCAACATCTTTGTTTTGCTCGTTATTGGCCGTTACCCTTGACTATTTGTTATATACACACGAGCTTGTTCTGTATTTATTATTGAGTAAAGAATCTATATTGAACATGCAATACTTGTGATATATGAAATTTAGGGGTCTAACATAAGTTACAATTGCTCTACCTGATCGAGCGCATCCTCTGGCCATTCATCAAACCAATCAATAGTGCAGCAATTCACCAGACTCGGATGCATTCGTAAGCGGATTCTGAAGTTCTTCCCAATTGGACTCAGGCATAGCATCATGTGAAGTTTTTCACGGCAACGATTGACGAAATATGTTAGCACAGTCAACATGGAAATGTCGAGACTTCTGTTGCCGCCTTGAGCGGCCAATCGCGTCATTTCGATAATTTCTTGTCGTTCCTCGATCGTGAAAAGATTTGGGACTTCGCCGTCGTTAAGTAAACTGTTGACGTCATTCAAAAAAGCCTCGTCTCGAATTTCCTCTTCGCCTAAGAGAAATACAAGATCCTTGCCAATCCCACCAGAATTTCTATTTAAAAGAAAGTAGAAATAAGTAATAATATAAAATAGAATAGTATAAAATAAGGTTATTATATACATACAGCAATACAAATAAAGGATCCAAAGCTAAATAGCATCCACCAAGTTGAATAAAAAAATATGTAAAAAAATAGTAAATAAGTAATGTTATAAGTCAAAATATCAGGTAATACATAATTCTATGTAGGAGGGGAGAGAGAGAGAGAGAGAGAGAGAGAGAGAGAGAGAGAGAGAGAGAGAGAGAGAGAGAGAGAGAGAGAGAGAGAGAGAGAGAGAGAGAGTGAGAGAGCGTGAGAGAGCATGAGAGAGCGTGAGAGAGCGTGAGAGAGAGAAAGAGAGAGATTGTTACATCACTCATTTGTTGTAAGAACAACCCCAGCAAACACACTTTTATAACTATGCTATAACAATTACATAACTCAGTGTATTCGAATATAACAAGTTATATAACAAGATTGTAAAGTGTAATATTCTCATTTTTTGTAATTTCCCACTCAAGCAAGCAACAATGTTATATAACCCTTATGAAAAAGTAGTACTGGTTTTAATACTGGAAAAAGTATTGGTGAAAGCACTGGAGACATAAGTACTCAAAGTACTACTAAATTCGACCATACTGACTTCGTCAGTACTCCTTCCCAGTACTCATCCAATACTCATTCAGTACTCCCTTCAGTACTTCCTCTAGTACTCCCTCCAGTACTCCCTCCAGTACTCCCTCCAGTACTTTCTACAGTATTCCCCCCAGTACTCCCCCCAGTACTCCCCCAGTACTCCCCCCAGTACTCCCTCCAGTACTCCCACCAGTACTCCCTCCAGTACTCTTTTAGTACTTATCGAATAATCGTGGGATACTAACGTGTGGTACAAGCGCAGTAGGGAAGAGTAGGCACCCTTGAACCACGTTTTTTCAAATCACATTAAAAATAATTTTTAATAACTTCATTATAATATAAATGAGACTATTCGATGTTTAATATAATAAACTTTGGTAAATGTCTGGATTAAGGGCGACCTCACCGATTTCAATGACCTTGATATATGTTGTCAAGGTCATGACCCCGAGTGACCTTCAGAAGGTTTTAGCCGCCGCTCGTTATTCGTTAAAAAGTTATTAACAAAAAAAAGTTTTAAAAATATAGCAGCTATTTTGAGTATTGGGAGGCATAAATAACTAATATATATGTCGAAATAGTTCACGCATACACTTTCCACGCGAAACGAGGTGCCACATGGGTTCGTGATGCGCTTTACAAGCTCGTTTATATATATACATAATGAAACATTATGTATAACGCGACAGTGACGCGCTTTAAAAGTATTTAAGTGTTTAAAGCGCGTCATCTAACCTATGTAGGTTAGTGACGCGCTTTAAAAGTATTTAAGTGTTTAAAGCGCGTCAACTAACCTATGTAGGTTAGATAACGCGTTTTAAACACTTAAATACTTTTAAAGCGCGTCATCTAACCTATGTGGCACCTCGTTTCGCGTGGAAAGTGAATGCGTGAACTATTTCGACATATATATTAGTTATTTATGCCTCCCAATACTCAAAATAGCTGCTATATTTTCAAAACTTTTTTTTGTTAATAACTTTTTAACGAATAACGAGCGACGGCTAAAACCTTCTGAAGGTCACTCGGGGTCATGACCTTGACAACATATATCAAGGTCATTGAAATCGGTGAGGTCGTCCTTAATCCAGACATTTACCTAAACTTTGTTTGTAAATGATTTAAGAAGTAAATTTTCAGAAATATTTTGCAAAAATAATGATATTTTGAAATGCTGCGTTTGTCACAGTGGACCCCACGCGTGGGGTCGATTGAGCCATAGCGTAGGGTACACTGTGACATGTAATGTGAAAGGTAGGGTACCCTGTGACACGTAGAAGAGATCTGTTTAAATCCTGTTTATTATAAATCTTTGGTCAATTGAAAAACCAAGACTGTGCTAGAGAACCAATTTATCATTAATCGTGTCATATTTGTTTCATCAGATAACCTAAAAAATTGAAAACTGAAAACAAAGTCCTATAACCTCACTTTTTGTCGTAACCTAGCAGAGATCAACGAATATTGCCTCACAGCGACTCGATTACATGTGATCTGTAACTAAAGGGTGAAAAAAAAGAAAATGAAAGTGTGGATATGATTATCGATGGAAATTATTTCATTTTATAGGAAAATTTAGGCACTAACATTTACTATTCCGCGATCGAAACACTACGGAAACTCGCGCTGTCACGTAGGTAGGTTAGATAGTTCTATAAGCGTGGTACAGAGGACCCCATCAACCTGCGTCACATTGGACCCCACTGAACATCGATATTATTTATCGTAAATATTTCAGATACAGAACAATTAAACGTTTTTGTGCGCACGTTGGTATTGAACCTAGATCCCGACAAACGTCTTATGAATTTCTTTTTAACTGTAGAATCCATAGAAATCCATACATATCAAAAAGTTATGACAAGTAAAAATTTACTTTGCAAGGCTCTAATTACATATCTGCCTTTAACTAAAGTATATATGCTTATTTCGGCATAATTTTTTGATGGAAGTTATATGTTTTGAAAACAAAAGTTTTCATACCCACCGTCACTATTTTGCAGAACGTTAATACAGAAAACTCGCACTGTCACATTGGACCCCGTGGCTTAAGGGAGCCCACTCTCCCCTACTTACGCAGTACTATCCAAGTAGAACAAAAAGTCAAGATGATATCAAAATAACGTCATATTGATAGTTTAGTGTGTTAATTTAGTATTTTATTAATTTAGTATTTCCCAGATACGTTACGAAAAAGTAGTACTAGCAATCAGTACTCAGTACTGAGTGATCAGTACTCGTAGTATTGACAGTATTTTAGTATGTTAATACTCATGAATATTGCAGAATGGTCAGTACTGTGCCTATTAGTTTCTTACAGTACTGGCAGTACTATCATGATAGTACTCCGAATATTAATCTGATAAAGTACTGACCACTTCAATACTTTGAAGTACTAATGAGTATTATTGATTGTAGTACTGCCAGTACTGTAAGCACTGACAGACACAGTACTGACCATTATGCAGTATTCATGAGTATTAACATACTAATACTCTCAATACTACGAGTACTGATCACTCAGTACTGAGTACTAATTGCTAGTACTACTTTTTCGTAAGGGAACAGCTATATATTTAATTGTAAGAATTAATATAAATAATCGCGTCCTCCACCCAGGCGGTAGCTCGGCCGAGGGGAAGGTCGGGGATGGCGCCTCGACTCGGGGAGGGGAAGGGCCATTTGCGCTAATCGCCTTTAAGTTAGATTTCGTAGGAATGACCGGTGGTGCCGGAGCGTGGGATCACCGACGATGGAGGCATGTAACGACCGGAGTGTCGCTACGAGGGAAGGACGGGCGCTTCGAGAGCGCTGGGCGGAGTGGTTGGCCGACGGGCGGGTCGCCGGGGCCCGCCGCTGAAGAAGCGTAGGAACAGTCTCGCACGGCACGACCCTGGCCCCGCCGCAGCGTTACCAAGGGTGCACCCCCGCGGCTGCAGCGCGGGTGGACGACCCGTACATCTCCTCCGCCGGGACCGACGGGCCGAGCGGCATAGCCACGGCCTGGCCAGCCGGGCTAAGACGGCAACGGGCCCGTACACGAAACAGCGGATTGAACGGACCGCGGGAAACGGCGGACATTACGAGTGGCGCCGCGAGCACGGCGACACGCACGACCAATCGGCGGGGCAGAACACTGCGAGCTTTAAGGCGTGTGTGCGGGGGCCCGGCGCGGTCCCGCCAGAGCGGCCACTCCGCACTGTCGAACCAGCCGCAGCCGAGGAGCCACTGGACGAGCGCCCCGACGCCGCCGAGCAGCAGCGAGCAGCTAACCTGTAAGATCTCCACTCCGGTACTGCCGCGATATTGAGGGCTCGATCTCGGCCACGGCCCCGTGCGATTGAGCGTGAATACCGATTAGATTACCGGGCAGATCGACCGGATTAACCTCTGCACGTGGTTGCCGGCTCCCGTTGCCGTGGATGCCGATTCGCTTGTCGTGGCTCGCGGACGCGTGGCCGGCCGGGATCGCAGTCAGGAAAATTAGTGAAGGCCCTCCTCGAAAGCTCCAGACGCGGTCGACAGTCAATCCGCGTTAATTGTCTAATGTTGCATATTCGTGAGTCGTGGGCGGAAGCGTGCCGCGGGCGGTGCGCTTCGGCAGATATGGTTGTATAGTGTTGCGTAGTTGTGGAAATCGGTGCTCGTCGTGCGCGGAGGAGCATCGTGCGTGCGTTGCGTCGCGAGCTCCGCGGATATTTTGCGTCGTGTGAGTGCGAGCAAGTACCGTCGCGCTTGCTCGAGAAGGGATTTCGCGAGTGTACTTTCGAGAAGTGTATCGCGTCGGGCACATTGCGTTGCGTCGAGAGCTTCGCGGATATTTTGCGTCGTGTGTGCGAGCAAATATCGTCGCGCTTGTTCGAGAAGGAATTTCGCGAACGTACTTTCGGGAAGTATATCGCGTCGAGCACATTGCGTTGCGTCGAGAGCTTAGCGGATATTTTGCGTCGCATGTGCGAGCAAGTATCGCCGCGCTCGCTCGAAAAGGGAATTTCGCGAACGTATTGTGAATTCACGTTTCGTGTACCATGTCGCGTTCATGTGAGTCATTGCGTGTTCGAGTTTACGGTATTGTGCATTCGCGGCCGATTGTGCATTCGTGTGTGATGTGTAGCGCCGAGGTTTTGGGAAGGGTTGCGTATGCGGATTGAGGATATCGCGTACTCGCGTCGTGCGAATTACCGCGTTTCTGCGACTGTACGGATCGAGATTGCTGAGCTCGCTTAAGAGCCTCGCGGGTATTTTGCGCCGTTCGTCCGGACAAGTATTATCGCGCTCGCTCGAAAAGAGAGCCTCGCGGACATCAGGCGATCACGCGCCCCGGGCGTGTGTTAGACGCCGACTCGATTACCGCGGTGCTACCGAACATCGGAACTGTATTCCTGAATTCCAACCATATTGTGCATACCGCTTATGTGAAATATATCTTTATTGTTATTATTTATTTTGTGTCGATTGCGTTACGCTCCCTCTCCGCCTTTACCCCTCGTGACTTGGAACTACGCCCTGAGCTTGCGGTGAGGCAGTAGGAACAGATTTCGAGACTCGAATTGTCGAAACGTGGTGCGCGTAATCGCACCTGGCGCCCAATCGGAATGTTTCGTCGAGGATAACGTATATGGAAGGTGACGGTGAGGACATTGACACCGTGAACACCTCGGAGCTGCCGTCTGTCTATTAGCAATTAATTTGTGGCCGCGCCTCCTCGGCTGGCGAGACCGAGGAAAATCGGGTTGCAAAATTTTGGCGCCCAACGTGGGGCGATCTCGCTAAGATTTGAGAAATTGGTGGAAAGCGCGCGTACGCAAGCATTATATATGTTTGATGAACCCCTTATGTTTTTGTGTTGAATGTGCTGTGTTTCGTTATCGTTTAGTTTACCTGCACCCCCCCATTGTGTGAGTAAACCTAGGAGTGTGGGCGGGGGGGCTCCGCCCCCCCCGCACCCCCCCGTGCACCTGGCGGTGTGGGTTGGGTTGATGGGTGGGCAGGGGGGGCTTCGCCCCCACGCACCCCCCCCCCATGAACACGCCTTCGGCGTGCCCGTGTAGGAAATGTATTTTGCTTTAAGCGTGAGCGGGGGGGGGCTTCGCCCATCGCTGCACCCCCCCCCCCATGTACGTGAACCTCGCTTTGTAACTTATAATTTATAAAGTGAGGCTCGCGTGCATGGGGGGGTGCAGGGGGGGCGAAGCCCCCCGCCCACGCATGTACAATAATGTTAGGTATAATAAAGTTTAGATATGTAACATATTGTCAGGAAAAGTTAATAGATTTATTAATTCAGTATATTTTCCAAACTTTTTTTGTTAATAACTTTTTAACGAATAACGAGCGACAGCTAAAACCTTCCGAAGGTCACTCAGGAAGGTGACCTTGACAACATATGTCAAGGTCAAGGTCATCGGAGGGTGGTCCCTATTACTGCATAATTACCAAAAATAAAGTAAAAATAGGTAAAAAAATAGGTAGGGTGCATATTTTTCGGGCTCCCCCGATTGATTATCACTGTCGGAGTCACAACAAAGGTTTTTACCAAGAGAGCCGCAAGAAAATATCAAAAATCGGAAAGGGCCTTATTCTATAGAATTACCAAAAGTATCAACGTAAAGTCATCGAAAATTGAATTTAATACTTTACGAAATATTTCATGTTTTATATTAAAAATATGACAAAATTTAAAATATCTCAGAAAATCCTTAACGAAATAGAGCTTTATTATAGTGTCTTGAGAACGTCTCGACGAGATCTACAACTTTTATCTCAAGAAAAACATCAAGTTCAATTTAAGAAATAAGTCTCCTTTAAAATTTCTTGAAAATGATGACATGTATGACACGACTTACATTGAAATCATATGTTCTCCTTCAAACCAAACAATTTTCGTCTAAAGCATTTTTTTTCTAGAATCACAAATCAAAAAGTTTTTGGGGGTAATTGATTAAAATGAGACACTCTATATGTATTATATGTGTGTGTAATATATTGTATATATATAACATTAACATAATTATTTTTTTTAATCACGTTTAACTACAATAATTAAATTATTTTTATTAAAACAAATTAAGGACTTGGTTAGTGAAGCGTGTGTGTTGTGCATGCGTGTGAGAGTTGCGGATAAATTAGGCGAGAGTTTAGAGAGAAATAGGAGGTGAGGGAGGCGTTAAACCGATAAAAAGGTAGGAAGAAGAAATTAAATTTAGGATAGGAAAATAGATGTAGCAGGGAAATATTAATTGGTGAAAGAAAAGAGCGCTAAATGTTGTAGTGAGAGGGAGAGGTTAGGTGAGAGAAGGCGGGAGAATAACGCTGTGCGTTCCAAAAGCGAGCGAGATTTGCGTCACGCAGAGTCAGAGAGTAGGTAGCGACACTAGACGGGACAGTCTAGGCATAGAGGCAGCGGTTAAGGAGATCGACTGGAAGGAGAGTGTGAACGAGCGACGTACGGGATGGAGGGAGAGGCAGGCGAGAGTGAGAAGGTAGCAATATGCAGTGAGAAAACGGGTAAAGAAATTTTTGCCACACCAAAAGAAGAAAAAAGAGGAAAAGGAAGACGCACAAAGTACGAGTTAAGAATGAGAGAAAGAGCGAGCTCGATCAGCATACTGGAGTGTATGACAAGTGATAACAGCACGGCGTGCGGGTTAGCGAAAGCTAAGAGGAAAAGAGAGGAAGATGAACAACGTGCGAAGGACATTTTTAAGAGAGATAACAAGACTGTGAGAACGCCACCAGGAATAGATAAATCGAAGGAAGGAGTCGGTGCTGTAGGTAAGAAGAGAGAAGAGGAAGGAGATCTGTCAGCAACAAAGAAGGTTGAAAAGGACGGTTCGCTATTAGTAATCCTGAGAGAAATTAGAGACGAGATGAAGGACCTGAGGGATGAGATGAGAGAGATGAGAGAGAGAATGAGCGTCTTAGAAGAGGGTTGGAGAGAAAAAGAAGAAAAGGTAGAGGAAAGGATGGATAAGATAGAAGGGAGACTATCAAAGCTCGAACGAAGGAGTGAAAACACAACGGGAGAGGCGACCGGCGGCAAAATGGAGGAGATTGTGGGAAAGGTGGCGGAAATGGTAAGGAAGAGAGAAAGAAATATGTAGGAAAGGAAGGAAAAGAAAAATAATCTAGTGATCAGAGGATTACATAAAGAGGAAAACAAGAGCTTAACGGACACAGCGGAGTCGTTTCTTGAGAAGGAGTTTGGTGCAAAAGCGGGAGTAAAGAAGATGCGGTCAACAGGCAAAGAAGGAAGAGAGATAGTAATAGTTGAAATGGACTGCTGGGAATCGAAGGATAACATCATGAAGGAGAAGAAGAAGCTGGGAAGTAAGAAGATTTTCATTGATCACGACCTGACCTTTGAGGACAGAGAAGTGCAAAGACGGATAAAAGAAAGGGCGTGGAAAGAGAAAACAAAAGGAAAATGGGTGAAAATAGGTTATAGGAAGCTAGAGGTACAAGGTAAGAAGTATGTATGGAGCGAGGAAGAAAATAAGCTAATAGAACAGGAAAATTTCTAGATGGCTGCCAAGTTAGGAGAAGAGAACCAGCAAGTGATGGCATTCAAGATGATAACAAGCGAACAACACGAATGGAGGTTAGAAAAGTGAAGCAGCTAAAGAATGAAAATAGGCGAAAGATAATTTTTTGGAATGTTGCGGGTATCGAGAGGCAGGACAAAGATTTCTGAAATTACATAGTAGGTTTCGATTATATAGGGTTATGTGAAACATGGTTAGAGGAGAAGGGGTGGGATAGAATTAGGGATAGACTGCCGGAAACGCACAGCTGAAAAAACATTAGCGCTGTAAGGGAAAGAAGGAAGGGTAGGGCGAAGGGAGGTTTACTGATAGGCATTAGAAAAGATTGGGGGGTAGAAGTGGAGAAAAATGAAAGTGTAATGATTACAGAAAGTATTGCACGAACGAGAATAGTAAAAGAGGAAAAAGGACTAAATATTTTTACAGTATATAATGTAGGAGCAGAGAAAGATGTTGAAGAGATAATGGCGAAAATAACAGAGCAATGCGAAGGATGCGAAGGGGAGGATATTATTATAGGAGGCGATTTTAATATTAGAATAGGAAACTTAGGAGGGTGTAGGGAGGATGAGTATGACTTTGAAAAGGAGAGTAAAGATAAAGTCATAGGAGATGGCGTAAAAGTTTTGTGGATATGATAAAGGAAAAAGGTTGGCATTTTTTGAATTGGATGTACAGAGGGGGATTGGGATGGGGAATATACGTTTGTGGGTGCGAGAGGGTGCTCGGTAATCGATTATGCAATTGTAAACGGTAGTGCGCAAGAACGAGTGTTGGAATTTAGAATAGGGGACAGGGTGGACTCGGATCATTTGCCTCTGACCTTGTTACTGGAGGAAGAGGAGAATATGAGACAAATAGAGGGGTGGACAGAAGAGGAAGAAGAGGAACAGAATATGTCAAAGAAGATCATATGTTGGAACTAAGAGGCAAGGAAATTATACAGGGAGAGGACGGAGGTATGGAGTGAAAACGAGGACCAGGAAATAGAGTCGGTGGATAGGAAATGGGAGAAAATCAAAAACTGGATCCTTGGAGCCTTAGTTTATAAGGAAATCAAAATAAAGAAGAGAAGAAAAATAGGGCACAAAGATTGGTGGGATAGGAGCTGCACCAGAAAGAAAAGGGAGGTGAAAAAAAAGTACAGAAGATGGAGAAGTGGAAAGGGAAGTAAGGAAGAATACTTAGAAGGAAAGAAATGCCTGAAGGGGTTGTTAGAGAGGAAAAGGATGGAGAAGAGAGAGAGGGAAGAAGAGGAATTAAGAAAACTGAAGGACGAAAAGAAAATTTGGAACTACATAAACAGTCGAAGAAAGAAGAAAGAATGGAAAGAGAATAATATCCCGAAAGAGAACTGGAGAAGTTACTTCATGGAGTTGATAGGGGGGTCCGAGATGGAAGTAAGGGAAGAGGCGTTGGAGCTGCGTGACATGGGAACAGAAGAAAGAAAGGAGGAACAGGTTCAAGATACAGAAAGGGGGTTGTAAGAAGAGGAGATAGTGAGGGCAGTCAGGAACATGAAGTTAGGCAAAGCTGCAGGTGTCGATGGAATCCCAATGGAAGCATGGCGGTATGGTGGCGCAGCAGTAAGAAAAGGTCTAACTGATCTGTTGAAGCTCATTTGGAAGGAAGGAATTCCGACCCTTATATAAAAGGGGGGATAAAGAGAGAACAGACAACTATAGAGGGATCTCTCTGCTGTGCACTGCATACAAGGTATATGCGGAAATTCTAAGGAACAGATTGGAGGAAATAATGGAGAGGAAAGGGATGATACCTGACAGCCAAGCCGGCTTTAGGAAAGGGAGGTCTACGATGGACAACATATTTATCTTGAACCATATAGTGCAAAGGGAGAAGGAGAAAGGTATGGCAATTGGGAAAGACAATATTTTCGCAATATTTGTGGATCTAAGGGCAGCATTCGACAACGTTGACAGAGGAATTCTATGGAAGATTATGGAAAAGAAAGGAGTGGAACGCAGTTTATTAAACAGGATAAAAGAAATTTACAAAGAGACCGAGGTGACAATAAGGACGAAGGATGGGTTCACAAAGAGCTTCAAGACGAAGAAAGGTGTAAGGCAGGGCTGTGTGATGAGTCCCGCCCTGTTCAATTTATACAATGCGGACATTGATAAAGTTTTAGAAAAGCGTGGCATAGGAGGAGTGGAGCTTGGAGGAGTGAGAGTGTGGTCATTAGCATACGCGGATGATATGGTTTTGGTAGCGAAAAATAGAGAGGTTTTACTAGATATGATGAGCATGTTAAAAAGATTTTTAAAAGAAAGGAAACTGGAATTAAATACAGAAAAATCTAAAGTGTTGGTATTCAATAGTAAAGGTAAAAAAGGCAGACAGAGATGGAAATGGGGCGAAAAAATAATAGAGGAAGTAGAAATGTTTAAATATCTGGGTTTCACGTTTAATAGGAAAGGTAATTATGTCGATCATATAAAAGAACTGAAAAGGAAAGGAAGGATCGCTGCAAATAGGGTCTGGGGTTTAGGAGAAAGATTATGTAAAGATGATTTTAGTAGAAGATGGACGCTTTTTAAGTACCTTGTGAAAAGTGTGATGGAATACGGAGCAGAGATATGGGGGTGGAGTGAAAAAAAGGAGTTGGAAAAAGTCATGTTGGATTATGTAAGATGGGTATTTAGACTAGATTTTTGCACACCGAGGTATGTAATACTAAGGGAACTAGGATTAGAGAAACTAAAAATCTGTTGGGGTATAAGAGCCATGAGGTTCGAGAAAAGAAGCAGAGAGAAAAAAGACGGAAGTTTAGTAAAGGCATGTTGGGATGAAAAGGACATAATGGATAAAAAGAAAAAGGATTTATATAATTTGGAACGAGAAAGGTTTTATAATAACAATGGTTGGTGCTCTGAAGTAATAAAAAAATTAAATAATGAAGGTAAAAATACCGAAGGCTTAGTAAGAATAAGGGAACAGGACATTCAAGGGCAAATAATAAACAGTAAAATAGTAGAGGCAAGGTATAATACAAGGTACAAAGAGATAGAGGCGAGCAACAAAACACCGAGTTATTTATTAAAAGCGAACTTGGATAAAGTAAAAACAGGAGATGAGATTAGAGCGATGGTAAAATTAAGGTGTGGCAATTTAGAGGACACAAATAAATACTGGCTTGACGAAGAAGATACGAAGTGTAAATTCTGCAAGTCAGGTAGGGACAACTTAGAGCATTATATAAGTGAGTGCAATATCACAAGTATGTGGTTTGAGAATCTAGGTAGGAATAACAAAGAGATATTAATGAACATATGCGATGACAAATTTAGAATGGAAAAAGGAAAGGTGCTAAATAGATTATGGAAAAGGAGAGAGGAATGCTATAAAAAAAGATAACGGTTGTAAATAATAATTGTATTGCGGCTTATTTGTAAAGAAGAAAGATGGATGATGTGTGGATGGATGTGTGTTTAAGTAAGAAATGTAAACCAAGTCCTTTCTTGGCGTATAGCTGAAATAAAGACATATATATATATTAAAACAAATTAATAATTTTTATTCATTATTAAAAAAAAAAATAATTATTTTCCACTAATTATTTATTTTCAAATTATAGTAATATATATTTTTGACATATTAATTATTTTAATAATAAAGAATTTATTTCTACTAATTACCAATTTGCGAAAAAAATTATTTTATTTTCGCCTAAATACTAATTTTCACGTAACTATAGAAATTTTTCTCTGACAAATTACCAATCTTTTAAGTAATGGGTAATTCACTTTAGCCTAATATTAATTTTTATATTAATTACTAATTTGCTAATTCAATAAAAATTTAATTTGTTGTTATTGCTAATTTGTGAATAATTAAAAAATAAAAAATGGATATTTTTTGCCGTACCTGCTTATCACTACAAAATGCATGATATCAGTACAAAGTTACCTTTTTCAAAAAAAGGTAAAAAAAAGGCGCCAAGTACACGCGCAATGTATGTTGTAAATCCAAAACTCCTAAATAGTAGTAGCTTTATTTCTCCCTAACAAAATAATTCACAAAATTGCGTTACCTAACTCAACCCAAGTGATATGTATTTCAAAAAAAGATGTGAAATCTTTAAATTGCGCCAATTGCAAAGAGAATATATATATATATATATATATATATATATTGCTTTGAAAAATAAAAAAATAAAACTCAAGTGGTACGTATCTTTGTATTCCCATTCAAGGGCCTTCTCATTCCAACCCAAGCTTTAATTCTTTTTAACAAAATTATAATATTACAAAGAATCATTTTAATCACAAAGAATTAAAGAGATAATAGTAAAAAATAAAAATATTTAATTAAAATAAAATAAAGAAATTTTTCTTGTAAAAAAACCTGGCGCTGCTAGACCTTGAAATTTAATAAAGTACTAAAATTTTGATTGAATTTAATAAAGCATAAAATTTTTGATTGAATAAGAAAGCAAAACATAATTTAGGGAAGTATGCAGCGGGAGTAAAAAAGCAGCGCCAAGTTTTTTTACAAGAAAAATTTCTTTATTTTATTTTAATTAATTGATTGAGTTTTATTTTTTAAAAGTAGTTGCGCAACAATTATTTTTCAAAGCAATATATATTCTCTTTGCAATTGGCGCAATTTAAAGTTTCACATCTTTTTTTGAAATACATATCACTTGGGTTGAGTTAGGTAACGCAATTTTGTGAATTATTTTGTTAGGGAGAAATAAAGTTACTACCATTTAGTACATATCACTTGGGTTGAGTTAGGTAACGCAATTTTGTGAATTATTTTGTTAGGGAGAAATAAAGCTACTACAATTTAGGAGTTTTGGATTTACAACATACATTGCGCGTGTACTTGGCGCCTTTTTTTACCCTTTTTTGAAAAAGGTATTATAAGATACCTATGTATAAAAATTTTGATTGATTTCTTTGCTTTAAGAAAAAGAAAAAAAATTTATAATACATCACTCATTGTCAGTATATTAGTGTGTATACCGTGTGTATGTTTATTGCCAAAAAAATAACAATATTTTACATATTTCCACAAACACTTATGTTTAAATGGAATAATTGTATTGAATAAATTGTTATCATACCTAAGGATATTTTTAATATCCTCTCGCCATTCCTGTATGCCATACACGCTGCTGATTTTCAACTGATAAAGTTCATAGCCAGTCATGGCGGCGGAAAGTTTTGTCAAGCTCTTTCTTCCTGATCCGCCAATACCGATCATCAACATATTGCCACAAGGAATTGCTAAGACACGGCAAATTCTGGAGAGATGCTCAAGCGCATAGTGAAAGAGCACGATATCGATCTTATTGCGATGTGTATCATTATACTCCTCTAGAAATAAAGAAACTATCTGTTGATATTCTTCTATTGACGGAATTTCCTCATAACGCCGATCTTCCAATACAGATTCGATATCCATAAAGTTGCCGAATATCAAACTATCTAAGCTCTTTTCTGTGATTTTATTTTGAACCTTAGGTAAATGTTCAAACATTATGTCAAATCGATCCTTTAAAATAGTCTCGACTATATCCTTGATCGTATGGAATAACCAATATCGATCGGAGTGATCAATCAGTCGATCGCCGAAAACTCGTAGCACTTCATGTACCCACAATCTGCCGAAAACAGTCTTGTTACTATCTACAGACTCCTTCTTTACTAAGGTGCAACCAGTTATCACTCGTATAAAGTCACGTATATTGAAGAGATAATGAGGCTTGAATAGTGTCGGTCGCAAGTGATGGATTACATTCTCGAACACGTGTAAGGTGGCAATCACTAAATCATTGATAATCGGCATTACACTGGCAGTGAAGCCTTTCTGCTTCAGTCCCACAAACGCGAGATTCGTGAAAATCCTAAACAAGTTATCGCGTGAAAACTCACATACATTAAATAAATTAAAGTGACGTAGAAACCGACGGTAGATCTCTTGCCTGCTACCGCCGGGAACTGCCATAGCGCATACAAACATAGTGTCTAAAATAGCGATTGCTTCTGATTTGTTCAGATCAAACCATATGCCATGATCGAAGAATTGACGCAACAACTCAATTGGTGGTTGTGCACCATAGAATTCTTTTGCTGGCATATTTACTTCATCGATAAAGACAATGCAACGCTTATCGAATGGCGGTCTATATTGATTTCTACGTCTCTTGTGCAATTTCAATAATACCAATTCCTGTGTCTGCGCCGCAGTGATATTTGACGTAAAAGTGATAAGATTAGGCAGATATTCTTTTTTATCCAATTTGTTGATTAATAGATCCTTTAAATAGAGGCTCTTGCCAGTACCAGTGTCGCCATAAAGCAGAAAGCGTCGTTGATACTTGATGTGCATCGACATAATATTTTGGTATTTGACTGTATCACTCGTGGGAATAATGATGCGCGCAATGCTCTCTGTTTCTAGAAAAGATTCCGCCTTTGCAGTATCTGCAAAGCGCTTCCAGACTCCTTTTGCACGGAAACTGTAATAAGAAAGAACAAATTGTTAAAAATCGCTGTTTTAGTCTTAATCTTATTTCCTAATATCGATAAATATTCGATTATGCACTAATCTAAAATTTTATAATCTATAATATACTGAGTATTCCAGGTTAATAAAACTTCAAGATCTTATAAGAAATTAAATTTGGATTAAAAAAGTTCTTATAAATAGAAGTCTGGAAATGCTTTATTAAAAAGTTGTAGCTAATAAACTTCGAAAAATCACGTTTTTCAAATGATTTTTAAAAATAACCTTTCAAAATCCTTTATTTATTTGAAAAAAGTAACGATCAAATAAATATGATGGATAATTAAATAACAAACTAAATTACACCAATAACATTTAATTCTGATAAAGCGTTCAAAAGAAAATAAGCTGAAAACAACGAAAAAAGCAAAAACTTAAAATAACTACCTTCCGAAGATCTTTGTGTAAACACTACATTCGTAGCGTTCGCTTTAGTGTAACAATTAGTAGCTACTTATTTTTAAAACTTATCAAAAAGACGTGATTTTTTTTAAATTTATCAAGAGACATGGTAGTGTCTCGCGCCAAGTACACGCGAAGCGAGACCGCACCGTGACTCTTTTACGCGAACGCACAAGTTGCGAGTACCCGAGATTTTAAGATCTCAACAACGAGTGAATGGATCAAGTTCTAAGTAGGCTTGATCGATAACTTGGGTTTCAATTATATGTATAATAAGAGTGTTTTTATTTTTCCGCTACGTGTCCTATGAGTGGAGATATTACGATGCAAAGTCCAAAATGTTAAATTTTACAATTAAGGCTCCTGGGTAGTCACCGCGGCCATATTGGATTCTTACTATCGAGGCGAGGAAAACACCCAATTTTGTTGTGCGTGCCATTTTCAAATAAAAATACATTTCAATAAAACATCACTATAGATTGTTTCAGAACACTTCCGAAATTGGCCGAAAACTACCCTTTTCCCTCGACAATAAACAAACAGCCATAAAACGAAGCCTAAACATACGGGAAAAACAGCCGTTTAACGACTATCGAAAGGAGGTGAAAACGTTCCTTCCGCGTGCAAATCTTACTTTTCGGCCAATTTTACGACTTTCACGAATACGTTAAACGTTAGAGCACAAGCACAGAGCGAATAATAAAGAAATAGCACGCACAACAAAATAGGTTGTCAACATGTCACAAAGGACAGAATTCTCCATTGGAGAGGGTTCTGATTTCTGCCGCGACGGTACGTCGCCACCGTCAACGCAGAGTTCTCGGCTGAGGGACCAGGAGCCTTAAGAAACATCTTCGTCGTCGTCGTCGCCGTACGGTTGCTTTTGCCTCAATAGATGGCATTTGAGAACATCTCGAGCGTCCCACCAGGTCCCCTCCATGACAATGTTGCTGCACTGAAAAGAGACAACATATACGCGTACGTGTGCGGCGCGCTCGTCGCTCAGTGCGTTCGCGCGGACAGCGCGCTGTCAGTCATCAGTTATAACCTAGAAATACATATCGCGTTCGCGCGTAATGCCGTGGTGTCTCATCGTTAAATACTACGATCGTTTAACTCCGAATTTCGGGCGCGTCACGCAAGGATCGAAGTGCCGCGAAATTAGGATGTGGGTGTCACAAGAGGCGAAATATCAGCGGAGATATGTAGTGACAGTCGTGACCGTTACTATGTTTACGCGAGCGTTACTTCTGTAGTAACTTATACGATAATTCCTCCACATAACGGGGGTTCTGCACGGAGAAAAAGTTACGGTTGCTACAACAGAATAATAATGTTAATTTTCGCCCATCCATACAAAAGGGTTATGGAAACCATAGTACTCTGGAAGTGACCTATATGGTTGCCCTAACCTTAGTGAGGGTAGCTACTATATGGATGTTGCAACCATAATATATGGATGTTACAACCATAATGAACAAATATTCACCCGACAAAGAAAATTATTTATTTCGAAATTTTATTACTATTTTTTAACTAAATTTGTTTCTTAAGATGCATCTATAATTATAAATATTTTCTCGTATTTGAAAAAAACACTTACCTTGGTGGGATTCGAACTCGGGACCTCTGGATCGTGAGCCAACTGCCTTACATGGTAGACTACTTCTTAATTTAATGTAAGTGTTATATATAGTCTACATATGTCATAATCAGCGCAAATATATAATTTTTCAAAAATCATCTTAAGAAACAAATTCAGTTTAAAAAGAGTAATCAAATTTTGAATTGGATATATGATATAATATTTCTTAATGTCGGGTGAATGTCAGAAACCAGTGTCGGCTCATTACGAAATTTTGTGTTCGTAAATATATTTATGAAAAAAGTATATTTATAAAGTTAAAACATCCTTATCAAATCCACTTTATTCTATGCAGAAATTCTTTTGCGCGCGCAATGGAACTAAACTCTCAATCATGCAGTGATTCAGTGCTGTACCGTGCAGCTGTATCTTATGGATCTCTCAACCATAATACTTGTGCTGCAGACCACATAAGAGAGATAGCAATAATCCTTTGGTTGAGGCAACCATATACGAGGGTATTGTAACCGAATGTCACGTATCGTAAGAACTACGGTTATGAAAACTGTATAAATGAGCATATCTTAACAGCTACATTCAATGTAATATCAATTTAACTTGAATTCACATACATTTCTTTTTCAATCATAGAGAATGTTGTTGTAACAACCGTAGCAATTTTCTCCGTGTGTAGTAACTCATGATAATTCATCCCGCGTAAACGAGTGAAAAAACGTAGTACGTGACAGATAGTGTGTGTGTGTGTGTGTGTGTGTGTGTGTGTGTGTGTGTGTGTGTGTGTGTGTGTGTGTGTGTGTGTGTGTGTGTGTGATGATCAATATATCATATAATATTATATATATTAACCGGAGGGAGCTGATACCGAGGAGATCTTTAGGAAGGAAGGTGCATCCAAAATCACACACGTATGCATACGCTGTTTTGTAAATGTCTTGTAAATTGCTGTCTTGTAAAAGTTGAAGAGAACAAGAAAGTGATCTGTAGCGCAATTCGTATTGTAGTTGTTAACGTTTCCGGGCGTAACTCCGTAGCGCCAATTAGCGTAAGCGCGGGTTCTACCCCGACAGGGATAAGGCGTGCGATTGAGTAAGGACACTGATTTATTTAACAATTGTGCAAAGCACCAGTTTAATAAACTTCTTAACATAGAAGGTAACAATTTAGGTTCGACGCGACTTTACAGTTGTCACAGGCGCGGTAGCAGGTTTCAATATACAGCGTGCACGTGATTCGAGAGTGTTCACTGGTCGCGAGGTGCACGTGACGCGTGAGTGTTCGCCGGTCGCAAGACAGCGACGGTAATATGTGTGAGTGCACTTGTGGC
The DNA here is from genome assembly GCF_030848795.1 of Temnothorax nylanderi. Classification (NCBI taxonomy): domain Eukaryota; kingdom Metazoa; phylum Arthropoda; class Insecta; order Hymenoptera; family Formicidae; genus Temnothorax; species Temnothorax nylanderi. The sequence continues at coordinate 9,352 of NW_027250224.1, read as the reverse complement.
GCTTGCAATTAGCGGGCGGACTTGTGGCGCTTACAATTAGTGGGCGCATTTGTGCACGGTAAAGTAACACGCACAAGACGCGATAATGTCCACCGGTCGCGAGACAGCGACGGCGTTGAGCGGGCGCACGACGGCGCGGCAAGCAACGCGCACAGAGACGCGAATGTCCACCGTTCGCGGGATTGCGACAGTAAATTTGCGGGCGCACTAAGGCGCAGTAATTAGCAGACGCACTAACGGCGCGGTAATTAGCGGGCCCACTAACGGCGCGGTAATGAGCGGGCGCACTAACGGCGCGGTAATTAGCGGGCGCACTAACGGCGGTAAATTGCGTATGCACGACGGCGAGTAGAGCAACCGCGTGAAACGGAGTAATTTTCGCTACTATTGAGACCGGAGCTCTCGCGGTCCCGTTTCGGGAGTTTTCGGGCGCGCGACACGCATCCACCAATCGTTTGCGTTGGCAGGATCACGCGATCAAGGCATGGCAGGATCGATAGCGTGTCGGGAGAGACTTCGCGGTCTGGGAGTGACGGGGGTGCGGCACGAAATCAACACGTTCAGAGGGCGACTAAGAGATGGCGTTGCATGTGCCTTATCGATCCGCGATCGCGACGGATTAAAATCCTGAACAATAGGTAAGTTAAAATATTAATTGAATCGAGTCCATTATATTATGATAGACGTTGATTTTATATCTTGGTGTCTGGAAATATTAATTATTCACGAAAACAATAACAACAAAATAAATTTTGGTAAATTTTATATTTGTATTCAGCAATCTCTAACATGTTAAAAAATAATTAAATTAAATATGTTCTTCTCACACACAAAAAAGATTAGACTCTAAAAGGATTACTTAATATTTAATCTAAATATATCATAATAAAAATTATAATAGCAAAGTTTTTGGAAGTGGTGGACAAACCAGTTTATAATTTTAATATAACATTAACATAATTATTTTTTAAATCACCTTTAACTGCAATAATTAAATTATTTATATTCAACTATTAATAATTTTTAAAATAAGTAATTTATCTAAGTAGAGACTAATTAATTATTTTTTATTTAAAAAAATAATTATTATTTTTTACTAATTATTAATTTTCAAATAAGTAGCAATTTATTTTTGACAAACTATTAATTAATTTAATAATAATAAAGAATTTATTTTTACTAATTACCAATTTACAAAAGAAATTAATTCATTTTTACCTAAATACTAACTTTCACGAACTAGAAATTTTTCTCAGACAAATTACGAATTCTTTAAGTAATCTGCAATTCACTTTTACCTAAATATTATTAATTTTTATGCAATTAGTAATTTTTTGTGATTTGCTAATTTAATATAAATTTAATTTATTGTTATTGCTAATTTTGTGAATAATTAAGTAATAAAAAATAAAAATTCTTTTGCCGATCCCTGCTTAACACTACAAAATGCGTGATATCAGTACAAAATTACCTTTCTTAAAAAAGGTAAAAAATAGGTGCCAAGTATACACAATGTATTTTGTAAATTCAAAAATCTAACCCAAGTGGTAGTTTAATTTCTCCTTAACAAAATTATTATATCACAAAATTATGTTACCTAACTCAACCCAAATGACATGTATTTCAAAAAAAGATGTGAAATCTTTAAATTGCGCCCAATTGCAAAGAAAAAAAATATATATATTGCTTTGAAAAATAATTGTTGTGCAATTACTTTTAAAAAATAAAATCCAACTGGTACATATCTTTGTGTTCTCATTAAAGGATCTTCCTATTTCAACCCAAATAGTAATAGCTTCTTAATTCTCCTTAACAAAATTATAATATTACAAAGAAGCATTTTAATCACAAAGAATTTAAAAGGTAACAGTACAAAATAAAAATATTTAATTAAAATAAAATAAATAAATTTTTCTTGTAAAAAAACTTGGCGCTGCTAGACTTCGAAATTTAAACATTAAAGTTTCAAGTCCGACAAATTTGCGGCGCGCAGTCTATTAAGTTGGAATATATGTATATGTACAGTATGTACATTATAATTCGTTACTTCTTTACTTAAGTATAGAATATACGAACACTAACACCTTGTTACGGCTCAACGCTCCATTTTTCTTCGATTGATTTGTAATCTTGTGAGCCTTACTATTATATTTAAACATTAAAATTTAAACATTAGTACTAAAATTTTTGATTGAATAAAAAAACAATAAACACAATTTATGGAAGAATGTGACGGGAGTAAAAAAGCAGCGCCAAGTTTTTCTTACAAGAAAAATTTATTTATTTCATTTTTATTAAATATTTTTATTTTGTACTGTTACCTCTTAAATTCTTTGTGATTAAAATGATTCTTTGTAATATTATAATTTTGTTAAGGGAGGACTTGGTTAGAGGAGCGAGTGTGGTGTGTACGTGTGGGTGAAGAGCGGCGAGAGCGAGTGAGAGTTTAGACAGTAATAAGAAGCGTGGCGGGCGTTAAAGAGTTAGATAGGTAGAAGGAATAATATATAAAATCAGGATAGGATAATAAAGGAAGGTGGAATTCCATTAATATTGTAGTAAAAGAGCGTTAAAGGCAAAGGGGAGAGCGAGAGGTTAGGGAGCGAAAAGGGGGGAGAGCTGCGTTTGCGTTCCAAAAGGGAGCGAAATTTGCGCTGCGTGGATAGTGTAGGTGGCGACATTGGGCGCGTTCAGCGAATCAAACTGCTCAGTAATAGTCGAGCGTGATTGGTTCTTACTTTAAGAACCAACCAATAAACGCAGAGTTGTGGCGGTGACGTCCGCTGAGCGAGCCCATTGGCGGGATAAATCAGGCATAGAGATAGCTGTCGGGTTGGCGAGCGAGATGGAGGGGGGGATGGACGAGGGCGAGTTGATAGCAGATATGAATGTGAGTACAGATACGATTTTAGATAAGTCAGGAAAAGAAAAAACGGATAAAGAAACTTTTGCTGTACCAAAAGAAGAGAAAAGAGGAAGAGGAAGGCTTTCAAAGGAAGAACTAAGAATGAGGGAAAGAGCGAGTTCGACCAGCATACTAGATTTTGTGAGAAGTGAAAATGGTATGGCATGTGAATTAGAGAAAGCTAAGAGGAAAAGAGAGGAACAAGAACATCGTGCGAAGGACATTTTCAAGAGAGATAACAAGACGGTAAGAACGCCCCCAGGTTTAGATAAGCGAATAGTTGGAACCGGACCCGAAAGAGAGAAGAGAGAAAAGGACGGAGACATGACGGTATTGAAGAAGAATGAAGCAGACGGCTCGATGATGGCAATCTTGAGAGAGATAAATGCTGAGTTGAAGGATATGAAGATGGAGATGAAAGGGATGAAAGAGAGAATGAGCAAATTAGAGGATGGTTGGAACATAAGAGAAAAAAGGTTGGAGGACAGAATGGATAAGTTAGAGGCTAGTCTGCGGAAGATGGAACAAACAAAGGAAGACATAGTTGTGGATGAAAAGGGTGTCAAAATTGAAGAGATTGTAGGAAAGGTGACAGAGTTAGTAAAGAAGAGCGAAAGAAGCATAAGAGATAAGAGGGAAAGAAGAAACAAATTTGTAATTAGAGGATTGCAAAAGGAAGACAGTAGGTGTTTAAGGGAAACAGCAGAGACATTTTTGGAGAAGGAGTTTGGAATCAAGGAAAGGGTGAAGAAAATGCAAACATCAGGTAAGGAAGGAAAGGAGGTAATTGTTGTGGAAATGGACTGCTGGGATTCGAAGGAAATTGTAATGAAATTAAAGAGTAAGCTAGGAAGCAGGAAAATTTTCATTGATCACGATCTGTCGTACGAGGAAAGAGAGGTGCAAAGAACAATAAGAGACCGCGCGTGGAAAGAAAAGATGGATGGAAACGGGTTAAAAAATAGAATACAAGAAATTAGAAGTACAAGGAAGGAAGTATGTATGGAGTGAGGAGGAGAACACGCTTATAGAAAAAAAAAAATTTCTGAAGGGCAGCCAATTAAAGGATGAGTCGAGGAAAACGGTTGAAGATGAAGAGGGCAAGAAGGACAATGGAAGACCGGAGAAAGATAATAACAGAAGAAGAAGGGTTTTATTCTGGAATGTAGCGGGTTTAGAGAGACAGGACAAGGATTTTTGGAATTATATAATAAGAAATAATTTTGTAGGATTATGCGAGACGTGGCTAGAGGAGAAAGGATGGGATAGGATTAAGGACAAATTACCAGGTTCTCACGAGTGGGTGAACATAAATGCGGGGAGGGAAAAGAAAAAAGGTAGGGCGATTGGCGGAATTTTGATAGGAGTAAAGAAAAGTTGGATTAGGAGTTACGATGCGGTAAAGACTGCAATGTTATCAGATGGCATAGTCCATACATGCTTTCAGGAGAAGGTACAATGCTGAATATTTTCACAATCTATAATAAAGGTCTGGTGAATGATTTAGAGACAACATTTAAGAAATTACTGAAAGGCATGAGCGGGAAGAAATAATCATAGGAGGTGATTTTAATATAAGGATAGGGGAGTTTGAAAGGGACAGATTGGCAGACTATGATGTAGAAAGGAAAAGTAAGGATAAAGTAGTATGTAATGGAGGTAGGCAGTTTACGGATATGATGGATGAAAGAGGCTGGTATATACTAAACGGTTTAGAACAATGGGTGACTGGGAAGGCGAATTTACTTATGTAGGTGCGAGAGGGAGTTCGGTAATCGACTATATTATTGTAAACGAATACATACATGACAAAGTTTTAGAATTTAAGGTAGACGACAGGGTTGGACTCGGATCACTTACCCTTGGCAATGGAGATGGAGGGGACCGGAAGACAAGTTGCAGAAGAAGGAGAAGAAGAGGACGAGAAACAAAACATCGTGAGGAAAATAATAAATTGGGACAAGGAAGCGAGGAGACTATATAACGAGAGAACGACGGAGCTAGGGGGCGTCGAGTGGCAAAAGTCATGGTCGGTAGAGGAGAAATGGAGAAAAAATAAAAGAGCTCATACATAGTGCACTGATTTATAAGGAGGTTAAAAGTCGAAGAGGAAAGAAATAGGTCATAAGGATTGGTGGAACAGGAGCTGCACGAGGAAAAAAAGGGAGGTTAAAAGGAAGTACAGGAAATGGAAGAAGGGGAAAGGCAGAAGAGGAAGACTTTATAGAAGGAAGAGAGGCTTTAAGGAGTTGCTAGAGAGGAGAAGGAAAGACAAAAGAGCTGAAGAAGAGGAGAAGTTGAGAAATTTGAGGAATGAAAAAGAGATTTGGAGATTTATAACAGGCGAAGAAAGAAAGAAGGAGTGACGGAGAACAATATTCAAGGAGAAGAGTGGAGAAAGCATTTTATGAAGTTATTGGGAGGCACGGAGAAGGAGATAACAATGAAGGAGAATGGAACTGAGAGAAAGATAGGTGAAGAAGAGGACGTATACAACGTTGTGAAAATACGAGTGTGAGAAACACGAAAGGAATGAGCAAGAAGAGGAGAGAGAGTTAGAAGAAGGGGAGATAGCGGATGCAGTAAAGAGGATGAAATTAGGTAAAGAAGCTGGAATAGACGGAATTCCGATGAAGGCTTTAAGTTTTGTGGTTCAGCGATGAGGGGTTGTCTGGTAGACTTAATAAAGCAGATATGGAAGGAAGGAACTATTCCATCTTGGAGTGGAAAATGAGCATAGTGGTACCGCTGCACTATGGGACGTTTCGCCTATTTTCTGGCCAAAAATGGCAAAAATCAAAGTCGAAGTTCGTAATGTTTAACGATTGGAAAAGTTTCTATAACATTAGTGAGACACGGGGAAAAATTTAAGATCATTTGTTCCACGCAAAGTATTTCTTCTGTCGCATTTTGTGTTCGAAAGTGTGTAAAAATGTACCTTGAAATCACGAAAGATTATTGTTACTTTGATCTTTTTTTTCTCCTCCAATGTTGAAGACGTACAAATCACTGCTTGAAATACTTTTTTAGCATAAGTTAATGCTTAAAAATAATAAGAATAAATTAAGCTTTGGCCATTCTGGAGGAGAGAACTTTAAACTTGAATTAGAAAAAAGTAATGATTTTATCAGTTTCTGATGTTTAAAAGACTAGAACTTCCGAATAACAAACAATAACAAGGCGATCTTTGGCTTGAATATTAGGTGGGACTCTACTCTTCCTAAAACCGTTTCATAAATCACCGCCTAGAACCGCCTCCGGGAGATATAATTTTTTAAAGTAAGACAATCGACTATTTTTTTCTAAACAAGTTCGTGATTATGCTAAGCGATATCACAGTGGGACGTTATATAAGGGTTTTTGAGGTTGCTGATTTTGAATATGACATTAAAAATTAGAAATACAAAATGGCGGATTTAATATGGCGCCCAAAAATATGAAAAACTGCTTCTTTGCATAAAAATGAAACCTAGGGGGTTTCTAAGAGGTTTTCAAGGTCGCTGATTTTGAATATGACTTTAAAAATTATAAATACAAAATAGCGGATCCAATATGGCGCCCGACAAAATTATAAATTGTCGATCAAAACTTGAAATTGAAAATGACTGTTAAAACTTATTAATTAATTAACGACTTATTCAATATTTTTGTCTTCCATTTCTATATCAAGATCGTCTAAATGAAATACTATATTTTCAAGCTCGAAGTTGCACTCGTCTTCGTCTTCAGTTTCGCTAGTAACATCTAAAATATCATCATCTTTTAAATTAATGTCAATGTCTGTATGTATGTATGTCTGTATCATTAATAACTAATAAATCTATAACCTCTGGTGGAAAATGTTTACGCTTCTTGTATTAATTCTTTTTTGTAAGCTAATACTTGAAATTACAATATCGGAACTTGCTAAGGCACGTTTAAACATATCTGTCAAATTATCAACTCTACTGTTTTTCATCTATCTATCTATCTATGAAACGTAAGCGGTGTCCGAGGGGTTTTTGAGTCGCTAAATTCTAATTTGAAATCAAAATAATGTATATAGAAGTATAAGAAGAAATGCAAAGTATATAGAAGAAATGCAATCGTTATGATGTAAATATGTGTATTTCGTGCCATGTGGGTATGTCATCCATTCTTAATCTTTAAGATCTCCGGTAAAGGGCTACAGCCTATCGTGATGATTCCTAAATGGAGGGTAAGGAAGAGCCCCGGTGCTGTAAATAAACCCTTACCCGATGAAATTCGGATGAACGAGCAGCACTGAGGAGAATGGATGAATATCACACAAAAAACAAGTAGAGTGATATTTTTGACAAATATGTTTAAACGTGCCTTAGCAAGTTCCGATATTGTAATTTCAAGTATTAGCTTACAAAAAAGAATTAATACAAGAAAGCGTTAAACATTTTTCCACCAGAGGTTATAGATTTATTAGTTATTAATGATACAGACATACATACATACAGACATTGACATTAATTTAAAAGATGATGATATTTTAGATGTACTAGCGAAACTGAAGACGAAGACGAGGTGCAACTTCGAGCTTGAAAATATAGTATTTCATTTAGACGATCTTGATAGAAATGGAAGACAAAAATATTGAATAGTCGTTATTAATAAATAAGTTTAACAGTCATTTTTCAATTTCAAGTTGTTGACCGACACTTTTATAATTTTGTCGGGCGCCATATTGGATCCGCCATTTTGTATTTATAATTTTTACAGTCATATTCAAAATCAGCGACCTCGAAACCCCTTAGGAAACCCCTAGGTTTCATTCTATGCCAAAACAAGCAATTTTTTCTATTTTCCGGCGCCATATTGGATACCGCCATTTTATATTTATAATTTTTAAAGTTATATTCAAATCAGCGACTCCGAAAACCCCTTAGGAAACCCCCTAGGTTTATTTTATGCAAAACAAGCAATTTTTAATATTTTGGGCGCCATATTGGATCCGCCATTTGTATTTCTAATTTTTAAGTCATATTTGAAATCAGCGACCCCAAAAACCCCAATATACAGACGTTCATCTCATAAAAACGAATCTTTGATATTTTGGCCAAAAAATAGGCGAAACGTCCCATAGTGCGCTGTATAAGAGAGGAGATAAAGAGAAGGCAGAAAATTACAGAAGAATTTCACTGCTGTATCAGCATATAAGGTGTATGCCGAAATTTGAGGAATAGATTGGAGGAAGTTATAGAAGCCAAAGGAATGCTACCTGAAAGTCAGGCGGGCTTCTGGAAGGGAAGATCTACTATGGACAAAATCTTATTCTGAACCACATTGTACAGAGGGAGAAAGAAAAGAACTGGAGATGACAAGGTGTTTGCTCTTTTTATCGACTGAAAGCGGCTTTCGAAAAGGTATAGAGAGGGGAAAATTATGGGAGGTACTGGAACAAAAAGGAGTTGGCAGCAGCTTGTTAAAAGGATTAAAGGCTATACGAAGAAACGGAGACATCAGTCAGGACAAGCAAGGGGATTACGAGGAACTTCATCACGAAGAAAGGTGTGAGGAGGGCTGTGTTCTGAGTTCCAGACCCGTTTAGTTATATTGCGGATTGGACGAAGCATTAGATAAGCGAAATATAGGTGGCATTGTATTGGGCATGTATAGGGTATGGCGTTAGCTATGCTGACGACATGGTTCTATGGCTAAGAATAAAGAGGCACTGGATGATATGATGGATACATGAAAAGATTTTTGAAGGATAGAAGTTAGATCTAAGTACAGAAAAAACAAAGGTTATGATTTTAATAGTAGTGGGAAGTTAGGTAGAAGAAATGGAAGTGGGGTAAGGAAAGAATAGAGGAGGTGAAGAATTTAAGTATCTGGGGTTACGTTTAAAAGGAAAGGAAATTACACGGATCATATTAAAGAAATGAGCAGGAAAGGAAGATTAACAGCAAATAAGGTATGGGGTCTCGGTGAAAGGATTTGTAAGATGACTTTAAGAGGAGACGGACATTATTTAATTATCTTGGTAAAAGTGTTAGGAATATGGGGTGAAAGTATGGGGGGGGGATGGAGAAAAGTGAATTAGAAAAGATCTGGCTGGACTACATCAGATGGATTTTTAGAATAGAATTTTGTACGCCGCGTTATATGATCTTGAGAGAGTTGGGCCTAAAGAAATTAAAATTGATGGAAGTAAGAGCCATGAGGTATGAAAAGAGGAGTAGAGAAAGTAGTACGATAGGTTAGTGGCTGCATGTGAGAAGAAAAGATAAAGGGGAGTATAATTTGGGGAACAGGAAAAAGATCAATTCAGTAGGGAAAGGGAAAGTTATTTTAATAATTTGGGGTGGGTCTTGAAGCGATAAGAACTGCAAGGGGGAGGGGTATTGACATATTCAGGGTAATAAGAAAGAGAACAGGATATACAAGAAACAAACTATTGACAGTAAGGTTAGAAATGCGCGTACAATATAAGAT
>NW_027250223.1:0-34069 GCF_030848795.1 Temnothorax nylanderi | reverse complement strand
AAACAAGATGGCGTCGCTGGGGCTAATCCATTGAGGCGTGTTTTTCAGGAACGCCAAATCGGCGTGCAGGATAACTGCAAAGCAGTTGGACCTAGAACAAAAAACCAAAAAATTTTAATTTCTACACAGTATTTACTAAAGAAATATGTAGGGGTTTTAAAAAATATGGTTTTTTGTGAAAATGGTGAACATTTGAAAAAAGAGTGTCATTTTTTACCTAAAAATTTAGTATAAAAATATCCGTAGCAAAGACAATTTTTAATATATCGCAAAACCTCTACACATTTCTTTAGATAATTTAGATAAGAAGAACCTGTCAAAATTTTAAGTGAATCGGATGAAAATTGTAGAAGTTATGCTGCACGCCGATTTGAAAAATGTCATTTCGAGAAAAACGCGTTTAAAGTTTTACGTAGCAATCGTGTATAAAATTAAAAAATTGAAAAATTACCTTTAGTCTGCGATTCCTGCGCCATATAATTGTCCTTCTATGTCGACTTCAGCTTTCTCTGCCCCTTTTCTGTCTGATTTTAAGGCTTCGTCCCTTTGTACCTGAAAAGTCAGCCGCTTCGAACCGTTCGGAGCCTACCTGTGGCGCGCCGGCGCGCTTCCCTTTAATCGGCTGTACAGTCGTAAATACTTAGAATTTTACATTCCGACAAAAAGGACTTTATTTTTAAAACTATATACTATCGTTTAAACGGAAAAAAAATTTTTGATTTTTTGAAATTTTCAAAGTGGTGTAACCCAGTAGGTAAACTATGAGGATTCTAAATGAAATGTGGGCGAGGGGGGGGTAAGGGGGCGGGGGGTGCGGGGGGGGGGGGTACCGCGAGGAGGGGGAGGGGGAACCGCGTTTCCGGCGCCGCGCAGAGGGGGAGGGGGGAACCGCGTTTCCACCCCCCGTTCGCGCGCGTCTTCTCGTTCGCGCGGTCTCTCTCCCCCGTTCGCGCGGTCTCTCTCGCTCCCGGCCCCCATTCTTTCACCCCCGTTCGCGCGCGTCTTCTCGCTTGCGGCCCCCATTCGCGCGCGTCTTCTCGCTCCCGGCTCCCGTTCGTGTTTTCGCTCACAATCGCGTATCTTTTCTTCGCCAACGATATTTAATCGTTTAGATCTTAATATTTAATTTTTAATATTACATTTAATTAAACGATAAACGAAGACAACTTAATGACAGGGAACGGTAAATGAAAAGGAAAAATAATTAAAACTTTTTAAATCATATTATATGCATTTATTTATCATGTAGCGCATTATACACAATAGTATCTGCTGCATACACCAACAGTTCGCAATCAATAATCGAGTTTTCATCATAAACTTCACGCAAGATTCTAACTGCATTACATTTATCAGTGATACAATTTTGGCGTAAAATGGTTACAAATTGTTTAAATTTTTTACTTACGCCATGAACATTTTGGCATAGTTGAAAATACACATTCTCGACGCAATGTTCTAGTTCGAACAGGAAGAGTACGGTTGACGGTTTCATGTACAAGCTGGTGTCGCACGATGTCAATTTTACAATATCTGCGTCACGTATTTTAACGAGTTCCAGATCTCGAAACGCTAGCGATGATGGCGCCGGTGACTGCACGAGTCGCTGAATATCTGCACGTTTTTCGATGAACGTCACCCACGTTGCATGAGGCAGAATTATCCGATTGCCTCGATTATCACCAATAAGTATATCCACAGAGGACATAGGTCCAGTGATGCCGCTGTGCAGACCGACCAGCATGCTACAGCGTGTGGAGGGGATGCGCCGGCAAGGCTGCGCAAGGCATAGCCACGCACACTAATGCAAGCTCCTCTGTCCGTATACGCTCGGCGCAAAAAAGGTCAGAACACGATCGTTGTCTCCTTCTCTCTTGAGCTATGACGTCGCTATGCCGTGCCGGCTATGCCGGCATATTTCAGATCTCGCGACTCACCGAATCTCGAGTTGGCAAATCGACGATGGGCGACGTTATTTATTATAAACTTATTCTGTTTTTATAAAATATCGAGATATATGTCAATCATTCTGTCGTTATTCACTGATATATGTATAATCAATTTCAATTGTGAATAATATGTAAATAAAATGTATAAAAATATAAAAATTACCAAATGCAATGACGTAAATCTTTATAAACATAAAAAGTTAAAAGAATTCTCTGTTTTTTTTTATTTGCAGACCTTGAAATATTTGTTTTGATTAAAGTTGAACTTTGTAAATGTAATAATGTATAAACCCTGCTTTAAAAAACCGATTGAAAATGATAGAAACAGATTCAAACTTTATTGAAAATTTATCTACTTTTATGATAAACTATCGTTTCAATCAGACTCACATTTCGGCTGCTATAGAAAACTTATCTATTCCTATCGTTTCTTAACTGTATCTTATTTAAACGATTAAATATTATTGTAAACAAATATATGCTTTTCTATACAGCCTGTCGAGTTATCTAATCCAATCAGAAAATTACGATTTGCTGTTTATATAAACCTATATTTCGTGGATAAAACTTTTCTATTCCTATCGTTTCTTAACTGTATCTTATTTATATCTGTCAAATGCTGACAAGATTTTTTACACGCTTATCGTTTGTAAGCATGATGTCAAATGCTGACAAAATTTTTTACACGCTTATCGTTTGTAAGCGTGATGTCAAATGCTGACAAGATTTTTTACACGCTTATCGTTTGTAAGCGTGATGTCAAATGCTGACAAGATTTTTTTACACGCTTATCGTTTGTAAGCGTGATGTCAAATGCTGACAAGATTTTTTACACGCTTATCGTTTGTAAGCGTGATGTCAAATGCTGACAAGATTTTTTACACGCTTATAGTTTTTAAGCTTGATGTCAAATTCAAGATTTTTATAATCTAAGATTTAACACTTTTAGTCTGCAAATGAAGGACCAGCAATATCATCCACAGCATGTAGCCTTAAAGTACTACAGTTTTTTCTCGCATCTCTAGCGTATAATTTGTCTGGCGACATAAGAGTATGCATGTATACATATATGTATTGTCACGACTTTTTCACTCCCGGAACGGCCCGGGGCGTGTGCCGGATCAAAAGAGGCAAGGAGAGCGGGATGATAGGCCTCTCCGGGGATTCTCTCGCACCTCCGACACTCCACGAAACGATTCTAATGTTGGGCGCCAGACGCGTAAATTCGCGTCCGCGAAATCGCGAGAAATCAAAAACGAGACGCAAAACGAAATGAGTCGGTGGGCGAGGGAATGGCTAGCTCGACCTAATAGCAGGGCGGGGTTGATGAAGGGCAGCGCAGTATTCGGCGGGGTGACGCCTAATAAAGAATGTCGTAACTCAAGCCATTAACAAATAAAGAATAACATTTATTCTGTAATGATCCCCGGATGAACAGTAAATGCCAATGTGGCTTTCAAAACAAAAGCAAATAGCAGGTGGTAGATAACGCGGGCGTCAAATTTCGAATACAAAATATGATCACGCGGACGCCAGAAATAAACGGAAAATTACGTTAACTCAGTAAACGTGTGAGGAAAACTAAACTTACAAAATCCTCGAGATCATATAATTTCGCAGCTAATAATAGTAGAATATTTCGCGGGCAAATAACATAAAGTATCGGTACAAATTACGACGGACTACGACATAACGGAAATAAACGCGAAATAATAGCGCGAAATACCGCGAAATGATAATGCGCCACGCTTGGAGCGCGTGAACGCAAGTTTCCAAACCCGTGCCGGGATTCTGTCGCCAAATAATCTTAACCTAACGCACAGAATAATCTTAAACTAACGCAACGAACGCGAAGCGAGTAACGTCCCAACGTAAGAAGGAACGAACGCAACATGTGATATCGCCAGGGATATCCTCACGCGAAGAATAAGGCGCCGGGGCGCTCGACGAAACGCGAAATACTAAACTAACGCGAGAAAATATACGGAAGTACCGCGAGCAATATTATAACTAACGCGAAATGACCGATTTATCCTAACGCAAGAACTGAGATTACGCCAGTGATTCTGATCGAACGCAACACACGCGATCGTCAGCGATCGTCCAACGCGAAAAATGATGCGCCGAGACACTCGGCATAACGCGAAATACTCGAATTAACGCGAGAAAGATACGGAATTACCGCGAGGGGTAACGAGACGCAACATTAGGTCGACGCGAATGGTATCTTACGGCGAACCACAACCTTCCGCGAATAATCTCTCAACGTAGCCGATATCGCGAGGATAGTCTAAATGTCCGAACGCGAATCGTAAGTAACGCAATTAAACCAACGCGAATATCCCTCTGACGCCATTAATTACGCGTACAGAATCTAAGGGTCGACCGGGCGAAATACTACGCCTAACGAGACACGCGGTCGTGGACGTGAAGGGCGCGAGAAATTGCGTATTCGCTACCGCACGTCGTCATCGACGCGTTACCGCGATCTCCAGAGGTTCGTATTTTTCGATCGCGATCCCACGGCCACGAGACCATTCCGGTGCCCCTCGCTCTCGCTATCGATCGCTAAATACGCCCTGTCGGCGAATACGCTAGTTATCGCGAATTTTCCCGAGCGAGAGCGCGACCCGGGGAGCGGTGTCGTGGCTTTACATAATATGTTACCGAGGCAACCTCACCGTAGGCAGATTCTCTTCCGAGGGTCCTCGCCGTCGTCCCAAGGGTCGAAAGAGATAGCAGCCGGACGTCGTACTCAGCTCCGGAATGCGACTTAGTGCGGAGACAATGCCGAGACTTGATTTTCGACGTGCGTCGATTACCGAGGACGATTTACGAATGCTCCCTTTCGCTCGATGGCGGAATCGATAGCGCACCCCACCCCGGGCGTACGCGGCCCCGCGACGTTGGAGCGCGGACCAATGAGGGGTGAGCTCGCAGGCTCGCGGCGGATTCGTGCGTAGGGCCGTGAATTACGGCTTTCCGCAGGGCGCTAAACGGCCCTTCGCTCGCGCGGCAACTTTTCCGGGATTCTTCCCGGCGGCGGACGGGACGTGTCTGCCTCCGTGTTCCTTCCCGCACCGGTTCGGGAATGGTGGCCATCCATCCCGGAATCCGGTCAGCAGTGTGAGGAGGACAGATGGGCTGATTTTTGCCCCGGCGTCCCGGGGCCCTGCCATTATGGGTCCGCCCGCCGCTGTTTCACGCGCCGCGCGCGTGTTCCTGCGCTCCGTCGCTTTCGGCGGCCCGCGGGTCGCTTCGATCCGCTTTCCGTCGTCCGAGCTCTCGCCGTTATCCTTCTCGTCGACTCCGCGTCCGCTTCCTCTGTATCCTCCCAGGAACTCCAGTCTCAGCTCGGCGCCACGCAATAATACAAAATAAAAGGGATCAGTATATCGTAACGCAATGACTAATATGCCCCTGGAGATCTCGCATCGATTCGTTGAACCGTCCTCGGGCGTGAAAAGGTCGCGAAACCCGCGCCTTGTGACGGCGGCGGGGCGCTGCAACGATGCAGCGAAACTGCAACGTCACAGTATATATAAAGAAATATATATGTGTGTGCATGTGTGTGTATATGTATATGTATGTGTGTATATATATATATATATATATATGTTGCTTTTCCGCCATTTGTCATTTATTTGTACATTTTAATTTCAGATCTTTTCCGAGGACGAGGCCGTGGCAGTGGAGGTGGCCGGTCGCGTGCCCGCTGGTACAGGCAGCGGGGGGGCCTCACCAAGTTCCCTTGGAGAGGACTACGAAATGGTGGAAGAGGTGGGCGTGGAAGAGGTGGACGTGGAGGAAGAGGGGAAACGCAGATTAAAAATTATTACTTTAATTAAAATGTAATATTAACTAACGCAAATAAACAGAATTTTAAAGCTACATGCTGCGTATGATATTGTCTCTCGTTTGTAGATTGAAAATGTTCAATGTTATATTATCAAAATCTTGCACATTTGACATCACGCTTACAAACGATAAGCGTGTAAAAAATCTTGTCAGCATTTGACATCACGCTTACAAACGATAAGCGTGTAAAAAATCTTGTCAGCACTTGACATCATGCTTATAAAAATATACAAGAAATCTGCCAAAGAAATATAAAAATGCTAAGAATTTGTGTGCAATAACACACACACACACACACACACACACACACACACACACACACACACACACACACACACACACACACAAGGAAATGTAACAAATTGATTTTTTATTATTACAATGATTACAAATAATAAATTAACAATTCCTTACATTTCCTTCCTGACGGAAAAGACCACCACCTTCTCGCGGTTTCCGTTGAGCAACAGTATGCACGTTGTATATAAATACAAAATAAATTAAATAAGTAAAAATACTACGAGCTATAATTTTTTATTTCAAGGCCTGCAAATTAAAAAAAAACGGAGAATTCTTTTAACTTTTTATATTTATAAAGATTTACGTTATTGCATTTGGTAATTTTTATATTTTTAGACATTTTATTTACATATTATTCACAATTGAAATTGATTATACATATATCAGTGAATAACGACAGAATGATTGACATATATCTCGATATTTTATAAAAACAGAATAAGTTTATAATAAATAACGTCGCCCATCGTCGATTTGCCAACTCGAGATTCGGAGAGTCGCGAGATCTGAAATATGCCGGCATAGCCGGCACGGCATAGCGACGTCATAGCTCAAGAGAGAAGGAGACAACGATCGTGTTCTGTCCTTCTTTGCGCCGAGCGTACACGGACAGAGGAGCTTGCATTAGTGTGCGTGGCTATGCCTTGCGCAGCCTTGCCGGCGCATCCCCTCCACACGCTGTAGCATGCTGGTCGGTCTGCACAGCGGCATCACTGGATAGCATCGTCCGGCTACAACCTCAAACATGGTTGTATTCCACTCCAAAAATATCAGAAATAATAATTCAATGTATTGAACTTCCGGAAAATAAGATTAAAATTTAAAAAACCGGAAAAATCACATTGCGCGATAATTGTAAATTAACTACACCTTTTTTTTTTAACGTGGAGAAATCTTCTAAGCTGCTGGAATCTCTGTCCTGACGGACAGGTTTCAACCAGCAGCCCCCCTCTGGTGGTTGAGAGGGGAAGACCCCCTCACTCTCCGGGGAGAGGAGTGAGGGGAGTGTGGGATTCTCACTCACTAAAACTCTACGAGTGTCCAACTGTGCGTTTATGGGGGGCGCCGGGGAACTTGTTAACATTGCATCCGCGACGCCCCCCAACGCCGAGCCCTGACAAGGCTGTCTCCTAAGAGCCGTTAGGCTCCAGGCTCTAGGAGGCCTGGTTATCTATTGTGGCGGGGTGTAGACACCACCCACCCCGCCACTCCTCCCGATGTTTTGGGGGAGGATAGTTCGACGTACCACTATACCACTATACCAGGCATAGTTCACCATCTTTCGGGTCCCAACGTGTACGCTCTGGGTGCGCCTCTTCTCGCGATGAGAACGAGACGCCCCGGGAGTGCGGAGCCGCATCGCGACGCGGCCCATCCTCCCTCGGTCGACAACCAGGGCCGACCTTTACTTTCATTACGCCTTTAGGTATCTCGCTCAAGTCCCAATGACTCGCGTACATGTTAGACTCCTTGGTCCGTGCATAAGCCTGGCCAAGCAGTCAGCCACCCCCTTAGCCCTGGGGGCCAGGCGAGTAAAGTGCTCGCCGAATTTCCAGGTGCCATCCAACCAGAGGCCCAGAATTTTAATATGGGCCTCCACGGGAACACGGATATTCTCCACCACAATGTGGGCCTCCGTCGGGCTGCCCATAGACCTGTCGTAAAAGAACATGGCCTGTGTCTTCTGGGGAGCCACCTTGAGGCCCACTTCACGCATGGCGGCCACTACTGTCGCCACTGCGACATTCGCCCTTGTGATTGCCTCCTTCCAGTTGTCGCCCTCCACTCCCAGGACTGTGTCGTCGGCGAAAACGTTTCGCCAACAGCCCGGGAGGAGGGGGACGCGGAGTACGTAGTCGTACCCCAGGTTCCACAGGAGCGGGCCCAGCACCGACCCCTGCGGAACCCCCCGCACGACCAATTTGACCATGACGTTACCGTCCTGGTCCGTATAGGCCAAATGCCTGTCCCGGAGGTAGCTGAACAGAACAGCTATCAGATAAGGAGGGACACCGTGACGTTCGAGCGCCCTCCTTATCACCCACCATGGCAGGGTGTTGAACGCGTTCGCGATGTCAAATGCAACGCAAAGTAACACCCTGCCAGCCTCCGTCGCGGCTCTCGAGAGGGCCATGATGCGTAGGATTGCATCCACGGTTGATCTGCCCTCTCGAAAGCCGTACTGGTCCTCGGACAAATTAGGGCCAGCCCGGGACAGGTGCTGGACGATACGGTCGGCAATGACTCTTTCGAAAAGTTTGCCGACCTCGTCCAGCAGGCAAATCGGCCTATACGCCGACGGCTGGTCGGCGGGTTTCCCCACCTTTGGGAGGAGGACAATCCGCGCCATTTTCCAAGCCTGGGGGAACCGGCCCTGCTTGAGACACTTGGTAAACAAACGTCGCAGGTGCTCCGCCAGTTCCCCCGTGGCCAAGGACTAGGCTTTTCCGGGAACTCCATCAGGACCCGGGGCCTTACCGGCCTTGAGCCTTTTGGCTGCCTTTTTCAACTCGTCCATGGAGACCTCGAGCTCCTCGTCCCACTCCGTGTCAGGCGGAGTGGGACCCCCCTCTGCCCTCTCCCTTGGATCGTCAGGGAAGAGGGTGTCTATCACTTTCTCGAGGAACTCGGGCTCCATGGACTCCGTGATTGGGGGCGCCGAGGTCCTCAATTTCTTGAGGACCATTTTATACGGGCGCTTCCACGGATCCTCATGCAGGTCCTGAGGGAGTTCGAGCCATGACTTATCCTTGGCCAGCTTAATGGCCCAGGAGTAGGCCCGCTTGGCGGAGCGGTACTCTACTCCTGCCTCCTCAAAGCGTCGTGGCTGCCGGTGCTGGGCTCTCCTAGCCCGCAACCAACGACGCCTCGCCTGGACGGAGGAGCGCCGTAATTCGGCGATCTCCTCCGTCCACCAATACGCGGCCTTACGCGGATGTGGCCTGGATCGGGGCATGGCGACGTCACACGCCACCTTCATAACGCCACCTATCCACTCCGCGGCCGCATCCACATCCTCTGACTCTGTAATAAGGTCGTCCACCCATAAAGAAGTATGGATCGAGGCCCTCAAAAGGTCCTCGTCCATCCTCCTGAGCGCCCATTGTGGGAAGCGCAGTTCCGCCTCTTTACGGCGGGCCTGGACCTCCGGAAGGGTGACCGGGAGACCCATCTCGACAAACAGATGGTCTGAGAGGGTTTCGATCTCCTCGGCCACCCTCCATTTCCCCACCCGACGGACAATGTAAAGGCTGGCCCAGGTTAGGTCTATGATAGACCCGCCTTGGTGCCTAACACAGGTCTGGACATTGCCCGTATTTAAAAGGGAAAGTCCCAGGCCCGCCCCCAGTCCTCCAAGATCCTGCCCCGGGCGCTCGTGACCGGGGAACCCCACAATACCGACTTGGCATTGAAATCCCCAGCCACGAGCACTTGTTGCCCGGTGAACAGGATCCCCCTGAGGCAGGCCCCAAGGTCTGTTAGGACGCTCTCAAAGTGGGCCGTGTCCCGGTTGGGGGATACGTATACTCCCCCCACAACCACACGGCCCCACTTTACCACGACGTAGCCGTCTCCCGCTTCAATGCGGGAACATGTGACGGGTATCGCCGTCTGCCTCCACGTAATAGCTACCAAGCCGCACCGGCTGCCCGCCCAGTGGTCTTGCGGGATCCAGTACGGCTCGGCAGCCACCCCCAAGCCACACCCGCGCTCCGCCATCGTGTGTAAAAACACATCCTGCGAAGCGCGGGCGTGGTTCAAATTGGATTGTAGGAGGCGGTGTAGGGGCATTAATAGCATTCCCCATTTTTAAAGTCCTCCCACTCTTTCGCCTCCCGTTCGGCCGTGTCGGCCTGTGTGTCGTTCGGAGTCTTCTCCTCTACGTGACCGCTTAGTGCGGTCGTTTCGTTTGGAACCGGTGTCGCTGATGCCGGCAGTGGGGTAGGCTGCCGCGACATCACCGGCTCCGTGTCCATCTCATTGTTCTCTCGTTCTGTAGAGGGCACTTGAGCAGAGTCCAACGGCGGCGGCAGTGAAGACGACCGCTTCGCCGTGTCATGGTCCCTGTTCTTTTTCTTACGCTGGGCCTTAGGCCTCTCCTCCGTCTCCCCTAGTTCCGTAGCAGGAGCCGGTCTTTTGATCAGCTGTCTGCTCGGGGTTTGGAGATTTACTTTCTCCACGTTTACAATCCTTAGTTGGGGGTGGGAGGACCCTGTCTCGTCAACATCCATCCTCTCCACTTCCTTATTAACCCGAGATCCGGGTCCAGCCCTGCCCATAGCCGTTCTGGGCTTGCCCTTCTTTTTTGTCTTAGCTGAGGAGCACGATTTGCCCCCAGCACGGTGTCCATCCGGCTTCCCCAGATCTGAACAAACAGGGCATCTGGGGGCCGCGTTGCAGTCCCGGGCCAGGTGCCCGCTATCTCCACACCTGTAGCACCGGGTACTGCGACCAATCACGCTCGTGCACTGGGCACGAACGTGACCCCCCTCCAGGCATCTAAAGCACAGGGGTCTCGTCTCCAGTATTTGCACCCGGGCCTCGAACCAGCCCACCGTTAATTTGCCGCCAGCGCCGGCGATGGCGTTGACGGCCGCGAGTGGGCACTTCACCCAGGTTGTATTTAGCCCATTGGGCCCTCTTCGCAACGGTCCAACCTGGACTTGTGACGCCGTGCAGTTGCCTTTGTTGGCAACAACTGCCGCAACTTCGTTCTTCGTAATAGAATCCTCTAAGTCGAGGATCCTAATTACGCCCTTCTTGGAGGGTCTAGAGATCTTAACCTCCGGGCGTCCCTCGAACAGCGTGGCGAGCTGTTCTGCCAGCTGATCAGCCTTGGGGGCGTTCTCCCTTCCGGGGATCTCTATTATAAGAGCCCCGGTTTGGGCCCTTTTAGGCTTGAAGCCTTTGGTGAAGCCCAGCAGGCTGAGGTCTATTTTCGCACGGGCCTCTCTCAGAAGCTCCTCGTACTTGCCGTCCGTGCTCATGATTGTGACCGCCTCGCTGCGCGGCAGCTTCTTTGCTGTCTTGGCAGTGGAGGCGGTGTTGTTCTGCATATTTGCAGGCTTAGCCTGGGCAGGTTTTGCAGTGGCGGGTGTCCTCTGATTCGAGGTAGCTCCGCCCGCATTCCCGCTTTTCCCGGCGGCCTGCTTTTTACCTCCCTTCCCCTTCTTCGCCACTGTCTGCCAGACCTCGGTGTTGGTCTTGGCAGCTTGCCCTGTATTAGCAGGGGGGGCTGAGGAGACTTTGCTGGTCTGTTTATTGCCAGCAGCTGCGGTTGACATGCCCGAAGCTTTACCCTTGGCAGGGGTCCTCTTCGTCATGTCGGCAAAGGATGGCCCCGACTGGGTTTTACCCTTTCCACTCGTGGCTTGGTTGACCTTATTGCCACCATTGGCCTTGACTACTGTCGCCTTCTTAGTCAAAGGGGCTCCGATACCCGGCGTCGGTCCCTTTGTTTTATTTGTGGCGACGGATGTGGCCGATGTTTGGGTAGCCGACAGCTTATCCATTAGCATGGTAAACATGTTTTCAAGTCTGTCCAATCGAGAGTTCTCTGGATCGACTACCATTGGTTGCTCCACCGGCGAAACGCCCCTCGGGAAGTTAGCTCTCACAGGTCGCTCCGTCAGTGGGTCGCCCTTCGGAGAGACAGCCCCCTCAAGGACCGTCAATTTGCCTCCAATTGCGGGTCTTATTACTGGCGGCATTCCTTCCTGATCGATTTGTTGGAGGATTTGTCGCTTTTTCTCCTCGGCGGCCTCTCTCTCCCTTTCCTCGATCTGGTCATCGTCTTCATCGGAAGACTCTGGGATGACGTTCTTCTTCACTCTCTTCCTGGTACGTCTTTTGTGGACTGGTGACGGTGGGATAGGAGCGTCATTCTCCATTTCCGCATCTATTTGTTCTCTTCTCTTCTCGAGGACAACATCTTGTAACGATGCACCCCCAAATATGCATCGTTCCGGCATAACACCCCGCCGAGACCGCCCAGCCGACCATCCGCCGGGCGAGGAACGGGCACGGTGTGCCCACCGTATTTTAAAGCATTCATCGTAGCGTTAGGAAGCCCGCGAACGGACTTGCCGCGGCAACCGCCTCGACGCGCCGAGCGGTGCCGACCGCGACCGAAGACCGCCGAACGCGATCGCGGCGTCGGGACGCCGTATTTTCCGACCGTTCCGCCGCACCATCCCGGCGCTCGCGATCGCCGTCGCTACCCCCGCCACTGCGGAACGCCGCCGCGCGGGTATAAAAGACGAGCGTTTTTAACGCTAAATGCGATTTCCCGATCAACGCTCCGACCGACCGCACCGATCCTAAATTCCCGCATCTCTCTAGCAAGTCAGAACGAGGGTAGAGCGCCTCCGGCATTCTCTGTCTTCGCCGAGCGATTCTCGCAAGACGACAAGCTTTCTTCCGCACCGCGCCCGCACGTCAGAACGAGGGTAGAGCGCCTCCGGCATTCTCTGTCTTCGCCGAGTGATTCTCGATCGACGGCCGGCTTCCTTCCACCGCGC
The DNA here is from genome assembly GCF_030848795.1 of Temnothorax nylanderi. Lineage (NCBI taxonomy): Eukaryota > Metazoa > Arthropoda > Insecta > Hymenoptera > Formicidae > Temnothorax > Temnothorax nylanderi. Next base: position 21,441 of record NW_027250223.1, on the reverse strand, counting down.
ACCCGCTAGTCCGAACGAAGGTAGAGCGCCCCCGGCATTCTCTGTCTTCGCCGAGTGATTCTCGTCAGACGACCGGCGCTCCTACACCACGCGCCCGCTAGTCAGGACGAAGGTAGAGAGCCTCTGGCGTACTCTATCTTCACCGAGCGCTTCTCGGTACCCGACCGGCGTCCCCGCGCACGAAGTATCCGCACGGGAGCAGAGCGCTTCTCTGCCTCCACCGAGCGCTTCTCACCGGATACGCCCGCCACCGAACGCACCGAATTGCAGCGATCTCGCCGCCGTATCCGCGCCCGTGCGCCCCGCGCCTGGCCTCGCGCCACCCGTCACACGCCGATCGCCCGTCACGATCGCCACCCGCGTGCATTTCCGCGCGCACCGCGTGCGCCCCGACTCTGCGTCCTGCGCTGACCGCGCCGTCGTGCATACCGCGACTGTTACACTGTGTACTCCATCCGCTGTAAATATCGCGACCGTCCATTATACAATAAACTCTGTCACGTTAATTGCTAACCACGATACACTTCATTTTGCCGAACCTCACCGCGCGTCCGTTCCTCCGCACCTCCTTCGAACCCAGCCCAGCCGCGAGCTAGATCCGCGTTTCGAACGAAGGTTGTTTTAATCTTATCTACGCATTCGCGTAGCCTGGCGTTATCCTCGCGGAGGGCGGCTACCTGGGAGCTGAGTACCTCCACGTCTCTGGCATTTTTGCTCTCCTGGCCTAGTCGGGAGACCAAATGTGTTACCGCAGCCGTGATCGATGCGGCAGCATCATTTAGATGCTTTTGGTCGGTCCCTTTGAGGCTTGCTGTGGTACATATTTTGTCCACTTTGCGGACAGCCTCAAGTATTCTTCCCGGGAAGTTGTTTGTCGAAGCTAGTCTAAACTCCTCAAGTCTCTCAACCTCCCGGATCCTTCTCTTCTTTGAAAGATCTGCCCCCACGGATGGGTCATCCAGATCACGGAGTCTCTTCTCCTTCTTCAACCTTTCTTTACGGGCGAGGATCATCTTTTTTACCTCCCAATCACCCGTAGTTACCGGTCGTCCTCTCTTGCGGTCTGTGTTTTCAGTCCAGAGCCTGCCATCAGTCGGATTTATGTACACCGACGTATCCGAAACATCGGGATCGTCGTCCTCGTCGATGGAATCGACGTCCACCATAGTGGCGTCAGAGTGCTCCACTTCCGATTCCCTAGTGATCGGGTCTTCGAGAACTTTCTTCGATCTATCCAGGAGCGAATCGATCTCGGATCTATTCCTATCGTTAGCGGGGGACCGGGATCGAGAGGCTCGATCCGCTGCCCTTTGCGCTAAAGAAGTGTCCTCATCAGGGCTTTTATTTCCCCGCGGGGACTTCGCAGCCTTGTCACGAGCACTTTTAGGGCCCAATAGTTTCCTGGAAGTGCTCCTGGAACTCCTTTTGTTGGAATCAAGGGCTCCCTTGGGGGGGCCATTGATCCCTGCTTGCCTCCTTTCTTGGAGGTCTTGTCGCTCGGGGGAGCTGGTTTGCTACCCTCGAAATTGCCGAGGTAGTCGTCCAGGCCAGTCGCCTGGGCGCCTCCGCTCCATTGGCTACATCCCGCCACATTGTTATCGAGGACAGACGTGCTTCCTCCCTTCTCCCTCGCCTCATCCGTTCTTTGTGAAAGTGTGTTGGGGGTTAAATGATGCATGACATAACGGTTTCTTAGACCCCCGCTGCTCCGCCTGCCAGGGCGTGCCCTCACCGACCAGCCCCCGAAAGAACCGGCCGGGCCCCGAGTTCCCCCGGGGGGTAGGCTACACCTATGCCCCAGGAAATAACATCTGGGGCAGGTCCCAGCCCCTTACTTACCCGCGGGCGCAGCCCATCAAGGGGCAAACGCACCGCGGGCTTTCGGGGGTCCCCCGCCTCCGACAGCGGGGGCACCGCGGGGGGGCGCCGCCACGCACGGGAACGATCCCCCCGCCGTTCAGGATGTAGGAGGCCGCAACCCCTCCACCATCCCTCCCGACGGGGGGACCAGCATAAGGTCCGGGGTTGTCGGCCGAGGTGACCTCCGCACCGACGCCCCATGTCACTCGCTGACGGACTTAGGATAGGGGAACACCTCACCATTCACCTCCCGCGCGCTAAGCTAGACGGGGGAGCGGATCCGGCCGAGAGTCTCGATCCCGCCCCCCCCCGCCAGCCGCCCGCGAGAGGCCAGAGCACAGGGTGCCCCCCAAATGTTGCAGTCATCCGTCAGCGAGCCTTTACTCGCGCTTCCGGCCCGTACGTCCGGAAGCCAGACCCGCCGGCCCCGACCTCGGATGATGTCCGAGCGGCCCGACGGGTCTACCTCCCGGATCGCCCCGGCCCCGACCTCGGAGTACATCCGAGCGGCCCGGGACGATCCGTCGCGCCAACACCGCGGGTCCACGACCCCGGTGTTTCCAACCGCCAGTCGACGCCAACCAGAGGGATCCGACCATCCCCCCCCACGGGCTAAGCGAGAGGACCGGCCCAGAAAGCTCGATCCGGTCCCCCGCCGCCCGCGGGGACAGGGGTACATGGACCTTCCAGCGGACGATACCGACTGGTTGTTCCGCGCACCACCGGCCCTTTTGCCGGTGGCTGGAGCATCACCGGCCCTAACCGGGAACGTCCCGGCGGCCCGGCGTGCTCCTCCTCCTTGGGTTGTCCGGCCCCGACCTCGGATCAATTCCGAGCGGCCCGGACAACCCTCGGTGAGCCCGCAATCCCAGGATCTGCCGGAGCACCGGCGTGCAATGATCCTGGGACTGTCCCCCATCCTGCCGGAGCACCGGCGTGCAATGGATGGAGGAAGGCCCACCCCGTCCCGTCCGCCGGTGGAAGCATAACAAGCCCCTAACGGTCCCGGCTGACCGGGCGTTTGAAGTCAGGGTCGCCGTCCCCTACCGACGCTTAAGAGCCAGGGAACAATTCCTTGGCGGGAGCGCTGGACCCCATTGTACCCTACACTCCCAGCGAACCGGGAGGAGGGTACGGTGTGCTCTTAGACCCTGTACCTCCTCACCGGGCCCTCCCTTCGGTAAGACCGAAGGTACTGCCCCAGTGGATCGTTGATAAAAGGAGCCCTCTCACCACGGCAAGGTGGCACACCACGAGAGGGAAATTAACTACACCTGATATGTTCTTAGAAACAAAAAACCGAATTTATACTAAATATATACAAATGTATTTACCGGAATTCAAAGTAACAAATACCATAGAGGAAAGTATAACTTTAGACAACAACAATTAAAGTAACTTAAATCGACTGTAACTGGCAATATATAACGTCTTTCCGATATGAACATAGAAAAAACTGTGAGCCAACTCACTTTGTCGGATTCACACAGCACTTTTTTCGGATCAAATCGAGACATTATTAATTTCGACCATCACTTTTGGTCAGTTGATGTAATTTCTAAGTTGAATAGTTTTAAAATTTTATTGCGAAAAAATATTACCCCAGCCAGGGTATGAACCTGGAACCTCCCGTATACCGTGCGGGTGTCGTGCCAATTCGACCACTGGGGCTGTGGTAATATTCTTATCGCAATAACAACTATAGGATGGAGCACCGATTTTTTAGTCTACGGTGTATAATAAACAGAATAATAACTTCTCTTTTTGCCAGTAATAGAATAACAATTAAAGTAACTTAAATTGACTGTAACTGGCAATATATAACGTCTTTCCGATATGAACATAGAAAAACCCTGGCTGGGGTAATATTTTTTCGCAATAAAATTTTAAAACTATTCAACTTAGAAATTACATCAACTGACCAAAAGTGATGGTCGAAATTAATAATGTCTCGATTTGATCCGAAAAAAGTGCTGTGTGAATCCGACAAAGTGAGTTGGCTCACAGTTTTTTCTATGTTCATATCGGAAAGACGTTATATATTGCCAGTTACAGTCGATTTAAGTTACTTTAATTGTTATTCTATCACTGGCGAAAAGAGAAGTTATTATTCTGTTTAGACAACAAATTAGACTCCGAAAAAGAAATAAAGTTAGAACCAGTAATCACAGATCCGTCAGAATTAATAAAATTAAGTTTAAGTATAGATGAAATTAAAAAGAAAGTGGAAAATAACCAACCAAGCGTTTTTGCAAATAAGAATATTGTATATCCTATAGGTTCCGCGACCGTAATTGTAACCGTAGTAAGTATTATAGTGGTAATCATTTATATAATAAAGAAAAAAAAGAAACCACTAAAAATTTAAAGGGCGAAAACAATAACGTACATATTAGCATATAAGAAAATTAGATTGTAACCTCTCAAGAAAAGAAAAACACACATAAAGAAATAACGAAAAACTTCGTATACCGCAGTTTTTCTTTTTCCGCGGGGGAAGGGATGTTGTGAGCACACAACGTATTAAGGATTAATTGTACTTGGTAACAACGAGGGCTGGATTACTTGGTAATCCGACCCTAGCAACAAGAGTCGAATCTAACATCCGCCGAAAAAATCTGACGATTGCATCGGACGACCGATCATCCGATGCAATCCGACACGGGAACCCGGAGCGTTCAACTCCGGGACAACCGAAAACGCTGACGCGAAGGTCAGCGCAAGGCGCTGACCGCGGAAGGTTAGCGCTACCTCGGTTAGCAACGGCACGCGACTACAACAGGATAAATACCGCCGAATGGAACGATCGACGGGCCAGTCAGAAATCAGAATCGAAACAAGTACGTGCGTCAACATACCGGTTACAATATTATAACTCGTTAAGAACTTCAATCGTTTTCGAGAATAACGCGATTATCGGATTGTAATAAAAGGAACACTTGTAAATTTGGGCAAGACAAATATATTTAAACTAATTGTTTGATACAACGCGACGAGTTTGCTTCTTCGACCCGGAATCTCTAATCCTGTGCCGAAACTATCCCGGTTACGGCACAACAAAAGAGCCCGAGCAACATTGGGAATCTTTTACAATAGAAGTCATTGCATACGCAAGTATGTAATAATATTTATTAATAGTTTCTTTTTGCAAATTAATGTGCCGTTACTGTAATTTTTTCTTTTTAAATAATTAGAAGACTTGAAACAAGGGAAAAGACGGCTCAAGCGAGCCTTGAAGTCCGATAAAATTAAATGCACTGATGACGGATGTGATGAAGGCCAACCTATTAAAATGTCCACAGATGCCCTCGAAGAAAGATTGAATGCTGTAAAACCCTTCCAACACTGGAGTAAGCCTTCTTCGGCATCAGTAAATTCGTTGCTTACCATCCAGACAAAAACGAAGAACAATCCAGGTATATACATTTTTCAGCTTTGTTTAACTTCTTGTTGACGTCACACGGCACGCTCCCGCTCGCGTTATCTCCCCCTCGTAGATGTTCTCTCGCGCCCCCGTCCCCCGTTCGCGCGCGTCTTCTCGTTCGCGCGGTCTCTCTCCCCCGTTCGCGCGGTCTCTCTCGCTCCCGGCCCCCATTCTTTCTCCCCCGTTCGCGCGCGTCTTCTCGCTTGCGGCCCCCGTTCGCGCGCGTCTTCTCGCTTGCGGCCCCCATTCGCGCGCGTCTTCTCGTTCGCGCGGTCTTTCACGCTCCAACTCGGGTGATCTCGTTCATTCATTCTCCATTATATTTAAACTTATTTAATGTATAAATAATATTATATGTTAAGCTTTTTTAAACATATTTAAATTATAATGTTTATATGAATCATATATAATCTTTTTTTTACTATTTTTATAAAATTGTTTGCCCTATTTAAGCATCACTATTACTAGCTTATCTAAAGGGAATGGAATCGGCAAAATAACGGAAAACAGATTTTAAAAATTATTTTATATTTTATATTTTAAATTTTGAAGTTATACATTTCTTCAAATAATGTATTTGAAGTATTTTCGAAATAATTTTACCAAATTTCCGGCTCGTAGATACGCATTCCAAATAAAATTTGTAAGTCGAATATGTCTTCCTCGCCGCTCTGCTCCCATATTAGATCGTTGGCTTCACGATCAATCGATCTGAAATAGCGAGTCCACCTTTGATGCTCCAAATTCAAGAAGCCATCGATTCTCACCTCATCACGATATATCTGTCGCTGAAATCAGATTACATAAAATTAAAAAATGTTAAAAATATAAATATATGAAGTATACATACCTGGCCGCGAGGAATTCGAATTCTCACCATGTCTGTAACGCGCACCTCAACGATGGGTATGTTATCAACCCATACTATCTGTAAAAGTTATATACCAGTTAATATTTACAAATTTACACTTTAATCGCGAATTGTTATACACACCCCAGTCGCCGGATAAGATATTTGAATCACATCTTCAATATAAGCCATTATATAGCAGTTATGTAACAAAATGCATGTAATAAGCCGTATGTTTGCAAAGAGAGACTGTGCTCTGACCCGAGGCAGAGCTCATTTATAGGGAACAAAAAAATGTAGAGAGAGGGTTGTACGTGATTTATCTGCGGCATTGAAAAAACTAGCTGTCATGAAAAATAATCCTCTACTTACCGTTGCATCTTGCAATCGCGGGTGGATACTCTGAACCGCTATCGAATAAAATGAGAAGCAAGGATGCGCATGATTTATCTGTGGCATATTATGTTATGCGAAAATAATCCTCGCGAGAAAAAAGACAGCTATTGAACAGCTATCAAACAACTAAAACATCTTTAAAAACAACTAAAAACAACTATCAAACAACTAAAAACAGCTATCAAACAACTATCAAACAACTAAAAACATCTTTAAAAACAACTAAAAACAACTATCAAACAACTAAAAAACAGCTATCAAAACAACTAAAACGTCTTTCAAAACAACTAAAAACAACTAAAACAGCTTTAAAAACAGCTATCAAACAACTATCAAACAACTAAAAACAGCTTTTGAACAACTAAAACAGCTATCAAACAACTATCAAACAACTAAAAACAGCTTTTGAACAGCTAAAACATCTATATTATACTACAAACTATGTGGGAAAAGGAAATAAAACATTTTATATATACATATATAGTTTATTTTAAAAAATCATAATTATTTCTGGTGTCGCGACCACCAGTTACATATTTTTAATACATTTTGTAATGCGCAATTCTTAACATGTTTTTCACATCGTATAGTATTAGTAACATCTAGATTATTTAAAGATTCGATATCTTTGTAATCGGCATCCAAAGTCTCAATGTTTAGATTTTTTCTAGCTTTATTCTCAAGTAGATCCACCAGCCATTCTCGTTTCTGGCATCCTTTGACGTACACAAGAGTCGACGTCTCGTCGCCCTCTCCAAGCACGGCCGATGTAATTAAATGTTTCGCCATACTGTATGGCACGTTTCCATCCTCCCATCGTAGTCCATGGTGATTTGCAATCAACCAAGAAGCGCATGATTTGTCGGATTTCATGAGGAGACTCCATGGCATGGGACATGTAAAAATGTAATGCGCCAAAACGGTCCCGTTTCTTAGAACCGCCACCTCCTTTACGACAAATTTCATCCCGACGGTGAATCCTTGCAGATCGACAAACGTTGGTACGATCATGACGAAACGACGGAGCAATCTGTATCTTATCGCGGTACATCAGTGTATCTTATATCGCAATACCCGCTGATATTGCAATTTACATGATTTTGCGCACTACGTTCGACAATGGACAGTATTCGATTACACGATCATGCAAGATGAGACAATAGGCGGTAGTATTTGCCGGTACATTCTCTTTGCAGTCAAATTCTATTCGCACATCCACGGTGGCGCTCTTGACAGATTTGTTTTGTCGCGAGCAATCGATGACAACAAAAGGTCCTTCCATCAGGAATGTATACAAGCTGCAAAGCGTATCACTGGAATCGTATCCGTAATAAGCTTTACGAAAACGCGCATACATATCGAAAAGGACGGCGTATCGATTTTTGCCAAAATCCAGATTTAAGTCGTCGTACGGATAAAATTCAGAGTTTAGATAAAGTTTCACGTTGGTCAAGTTACAGTCATCGAATACGCTAACATTTTGAGACATGATATTCTTGCGCCCGGTCTGCAGCGCAAAGATAACGTATCGCGGCTTCTCCAGCTGACAATGGAACCTCGCGAAGTGGAAAATTCTGATTTTAATATAACTTTCCACACGTGTAAGGGGAGTAAAAAGATGAATTTAGATATTTTTTATAGCTGCCCAAAAACGGTTTTAAAAAAAATTTTTTTTAATTTTTAATCAAAATTTTGTTTAAAAAATTATTTTTAAAAAATATTATTAATGTTGTCGAATAGAAGAGATTTTACTGTAAAACTTTTATAAGAAACATTTTTTGATATCTCAAATATTTTTCGAGATATATCGAGAAAAGCAAAAAACCGCTCTACTATGAGCAATGGTTTCACCCCTTAAAACCGTTTTTGGGCAGCTATAAAAAATATCTAAATTCATCTTTTTACTCCCCCTACATGTGTGGAAAGTTATATTAAAATCAGAATTTTCCACTTCGCGAGGTTCCCTTGTGAGTCGCCGTTTTGACGGCCCACGAATGCTTGGTCGTGTTCTGCAACATAGGGTACTCGTACAGATCCCACGAACGGAAACTAACACTAAGAAATTAATTCGTGACGAGCGTTAACAACCACGCGTTTGTAATCCTCGCAAAAGCCCAGCAACCTCTTGAGCGGTACGCAAAAGTTGAAGTATCCTTCCGGTATGCTCGATGAAACGTCCCATCCAGCATTCCGCATGAGTTGAGAATCATTATACGATAGCGATACATAGTTCTTGATGGTACTGGTTATTCCAACGTTTCTGTTGCGATCAATCTCCACACCGTTGAGCTCGTATCGAATCTCATCGAACATGAACGCTGCACAATTATTCGCAAGCGTTGCCTGAGACACGTCATTCCTTTTCTTTATCGTCAATCTTCTTTCAACGTAGAGAAAGCTCTCGCACGGCAACGTGTATAAATCCTGCTGTTGTATGGGTATTCTTATCTCATCGTTATGTCCGTACGTTGTGTTGGCGTACGGATTGTACGTGTGTGTCTCAATCTTGACGACGCTGTTGTCAAAGATCGGTTCACCTCCAATGTTTAAGATATTAGCCATTTCGTACGACGAAACCCAATGATTTCAGAAATTCAACGTTCGATGTAGCTGCAGCTCTCTCCGAGAGTCGAATCTTTCGCGGTGACACGTTTTCGCGCTTTCGCGGCGAGTATATTGTCTGCCACGTGTCGTTCTGCGAGATCGTTGCTACGCGAGTAGGCTATGTCGTGCTCGCGACACGCTGCGTCCAATGGATTAATACCCCGATCACCTCTTGCCAATCGTGTTTCTAAATGAGTTCCCGGACCGCAAAATTGATAGCCGGGGATATGTAATTCGATCGGAAGCGCGTTTATCGCGCGATTCAACAAACCTCGACCTATCTTCGGCGGCATTCGCCGCAGTTTTTTATCAACGGCGGCGGACCGTCGATGTGCGTTTGCTGACACGGCAAATTATAATGTATCAAACAGCGACGGTATTGCTGAACCTCCAAATCTGCCTTGATATGTTCGGGAAGCTTATCCCACAAATAATCTATATGATTATAAAACTGCCGTAGTAGAATGACCTTTGGTATATACTTTAACTGCTCGGCGGTTAAATTGTAAATATCGCTGTTATCCGACACGAGCAAAAACATTTTAAAGACTGAGCATCTCAGCTCTACGCGCCTCTATAAATAGGCCAGCTTTCTCGATATTGTTTTTCACTCGTTGTGGAGGGGAGGTAAAATGCGGTTCGTACGACAATCGCGGACGATCAAAGTGACAAACTTTGACGATAGGATACAGTTAACGAAAGAGGTACGCAAACATGGAGACATGCTACCGAATTTTATACGCGGTATCATCTGCGGTCCGTCGAATTGCGGCAAGACAAACGTCTTGATAAGCTTGCTGGAAAGTCCGCATGGTGTACGTTTCGAGAACGTGTATGTGTACTCGAAATCGTTGCAACAACCGAAATATCGATATTTGGAGAATATACTAACACCGATAGAAGAGATTGGCTACTTTACGTTCTCGAATAACAGTGACGTCATTCTACCGAGCGAGGCGCTCCCGAATTCTATTTTTATCTTTGATGACGTGGCGTGCGACAAGCAGGATACGATAAGAGAATACTTTGCAATGGGCCGGCACGCGGACGTTGACTCCTTCTATCTTTGTCAGACGTATGCAAAGATACCGAAACATCTTATACGCGACAACGCGAATCTATTGATTCTGTTTAAACAGGATGGTACCAATCTGAAACACATATTCAACGATCACGTAAACACAGATATGTCTTACGATGATTTCAGTAAATTGTGTCACACATGTTGGCAACAAAAGTATGGATTCGTGGTGATAGACAAGGACAGCGCGATTTCGAATGGCCGATACAGAAAAGGATTTAACGACTTTGCGATACCGAAACGTGGTTAGTTGTTGTCGAGGCGCCGATTGAACAACGTTATCGCAACATGGACAGCAGCGAGGAGATTAGAGAGCGCGAGAGGATAGCAAATCAAATTGCGAAAACGAGCGATTCGATTCGCAAAAAGTATCACGCCTTGAAAACTGGTAAAATGGAGGAAGATATCGCGTTGGAGACACTTTAAGCCCATCATCGAGCCTCTAAGGCAGATTGCCGAAAACACCGTTGGCAAAGAATCCGATGTGACAAAGATTGAGAATGAAACGACGTGGGAAGACGAAGAGCCAAAGTTCAAACGAAAACGACCAAACGCCTCGTTTAACGACTCTGTAATGGCTTCAACTCCGGTTACGTTGAAACGATCGATAAATGTGCCATCTAATTTGAGCGAAATAACCAAAATTTTACAACCGCATAAATCGAAACGATCGACAGGTGCATTGAATGAACCACCGCTCTGCGCCTTCCGTGCAACCCACAATGCTCGAATCACTCGCAAACGAAGATGTTTTCGAAACCACGGATGACTCACTCGTGACGTCCGTTCGACAGCAGTTGCAAACATCTGAGGGTCGAGAAACGTTGCGAGATCACTTTGGTCTATTGGGCCAAAAGTACGTTGGGGCAGTTCTGAGCGGTGATCAAGAAAGCGGTATAGACACCATGTACGGTGTTTATTTCAGCAACGATGGAATGATGCTCGGTAATAAACGTTTTGACGTGAACAACGCGGACAACATAATTATCGACGGCATACGATACGCTGGCACACGCGGTCTTTACGAGTTGATCTTTAAGAAATTTCCCAATGACGATATCTACACGGAGGACGATATGCAAACATACAAGAGCATTCTGTTGACGACGAGTGCTCATAAACGCAATTATGATGCTTACGCTCAATTAAATGGCAACAGGGGATACAAGTACACACAAATAATCGCACCGTTGATTTCGGGTAAAAAAGCTGGAAAAGGTATACCGCGTGCCATGACGTTAAACGGCAACAAGATCGACCATATAATTGCATCGTCGATTTCGGGTAAAAAAGCTGGAAAAGGTATACCGCGTGCCATGACATTAAACGACAACAAGATCGACTATGTTCATTGGGACGATCCCAACGAGCTTGTAGATCGTCTCCGATTGCTCGAAGCTTCGCGCCTAGCGGGTCACACCGGTCACGATAACGAGATCCTGTCGATTATCGAGGAACTTCGCGAGGCTGGACTTATTATAAATTAAACCGCGCGTCGGCGAGTCATTCAATCAACATCGAAATGCCGATCAACAAGTTTGGTATATCGCTCGGAAGAGGCGGTGCGGAACCGTACTATCAATGGAGCGGATTAGTCAGAAATTACGTGCGCGATAACGCTCTTTGCATGGTCGCCACCGACTTTGACGCGAAATCGCGCAAGATTTGACGGATAGCGCCGCCTGTAGATGATGGCGATGCCGCCAATAAACGTTACGTGCAGCAGAGCGTGCAAATTTTGAAAGATCGGCAGGATGAAATCGAGAGAAAGATGGCCGCATTCCAGAATAACGTGCAAATTACCCTAAACGAACTTCAAAAGATGATTCAAGATGTAATTGCGAATCATCGCGAATAGATAAAAACGTACATCTGATCTCTGCGTCAGTTGCGCGTCAGCGTCATGGCTAGTAAGAAGCAATCAACTGAAAAACGGAGGCTGGTGGAAGAATTACACGCTCCTGCGAGAAAAAATTTTTCGCGAAGACGCGTTATAGTGCGCAGATACGATGACCTGTGGCAGGCGGATGTGGTCGAGATGCGTCCATACACGCGATTCAACAGAGGCTACTACTACATACTCACCGTTATCGACGTGCTGAGCAAGCACGCATGGGCCGTACCGCTCAAGGCCAAGAGCGGAACCGAGGTTACTACGGCGATAGCGAAAATAATTCGAGACGGCGGAAGATGTCCGAAAAATCTGCAGACTGACAAGGGCAAAGAATTTTACAACGCAAACGTGCAGAAACTCTTGAAGAAACATAATATCAATCACTATTCGACCTATTCCGTAATGAAGGCATCGGTCGTCGAACGATTCAATCGCACGCTCAAGAACAATATGTGGAAAATGTTTACGCTCAACGGAAATTACAAATGGATCGACTCGCTGCCGGGTCTCGTATCGGATTACAACGCGCGAAAGCATCGAACTATCGGCATGCGACCCATCGATGTTACCCCCGCGATCGCCGACAAGCTCCTAACAACGGTGTACAGCCACGTAAAGATCGCTGCTCCCGCGCGATTCAAAGTGGGCGACTCGGTACGCGTGAGTAAATTCAAGACAATCTTCGAGAAAGGATACACGCCAAATTGGACCACGGAGGTGTTTAGAATCGTCAAAGTGCAGAAAACTAATCCCGTGACGTATCCATTGGAAGATTCCTGCGGAAAACCCGTCGCCGGCGGCTTCTACGAATACGAGTTACATCGCGTTGCTAATCCCGACATGTATCTCGTTGAAAAAGTTTTGCGCAAAAGGGGGGATGAGGTTTATGTAAAGTGGTTAGGATTTGATAATTCACACAATTCATGGATACACAAGAATAATGTATTGTAAAAATTTATTACAATATAAAAACATATTATACATACAAATAAGTCATTTATTTTTATACATATCTAAATGTATTTACAATTGTATTTTACAATGGTATTTTATAATGCCCCCATGGCAGCGTCTCGGTAGAACCGGGTATAATGTATCGCTTATCATCGTACGGACTTAGAGCTATTTTCGTTTCGGACACGGTGTATACCTCGTGCTGTTTGGATCTTATGCAGGCTTGCTGTTGTGTCATTTCAATTTCGTCGCGCAGACACCGCGTGTAATCGTCGAACGTTATCGACCTGGCTACGACGTTACTCTTAACACCTTTAGCTTTTTTCGTATCTTTCTTACCGTCTACTCGCAAGGCGTACATCTTTGCTCTAAGCCCGACGAATTCGGTCATTATCGCACCGTTATTTTCATCTTTCATTAAGCCCGGAACTTTTTTATTGGCGAGTGGGATACCGTACGCATTATCGACCGCGTAATCGCTAGTGTCAAATCTAATAATGTGACGCTTCATGGTGTCATACACATCGTCGCACTCGATGTGATAAATGAGACTGTCCGTATCGGTGTACGTGACTTTACACTTGTCGCGATACAACGGTAACATGTACTCGTGATGAAATTCGTACAAACATGTCTTGGATATATCGAGGATGCACATACCCACGTAGATTGGTTTGTCGAACTTCACCTCGAGTTTTCGCATTTCTATTGCTACTAAATTCTCCGAAAAGACGCTTCTACTATGAAAATTTGGTTTCGCGATCATTGCCTCCGCGCCGTATCTACCCTCCCAATGAGTCACGAGTCGCACGTCAACGTGATTGCGCACATTCTCCATGGTTTTGCCAAACACAGCATTGTTCATCAATTTGTATAAATTTTTCTCGAAATCATTCTTGGCCAATGTTCTAAATTTCGTATTTAGTTCTATATAATCGCGAAGCCATGGAGATTGCGCGAATTTCAATATGCGGTGAATCTTTGATATACGGAGACCGTGACGAGTACACTGCTGCAGGTTGCGATAATGTATTACATAACGTTTCTTATCGTATAATGTTGCGAGGAGCTTGTCCTGCCGCTTACCGGGTGGTTTATCGCGCGTCGGACAAAACGGTAGGTCAGTGTGCGCGTCGTGAAGATGTTGCGGATACTCCAAGTCGACTTCGAGAATGTAGCCTATCGTGGAATCCACCGCAACATCCATAACATTAAAATCGGTTACGTCGTCGACCCATTGAAAATCTGCGTAAGGCAATGGTTGACACATTGCCCAGCCGTATAAGTTGTTTACGTCGAAATACATCAGATACGACGACGGTTTCGATGGATCGTACGATTGCATGTACTTGTTGTTGGCCAGCGCGTATCTGTTTGAACATTGACTCAAACCGCCGCGTATGCCGCGTTCGATAAACATGACCATGTCAATGTCGGTGAGCAGTTCGAAATTGATACGCGTATGCTTCAACATAGCATCCCATGTAAAACCTGGTAGAGTATAATAATACGCAGGATCGAGTCCATAACTCGCGACGCAGCTATCGCGAAAATTTTCAAAGATATCGGCCAACAGCAAGACATCGGTTTTGAGATATAAATCGCTGTAGTCACCAAGCGTTCGAATGGAGAACCGCTGCCAGACGTTGACGGCGTGCGCGTAATCGCTCTCGGATACGGTGTCACCTGTCAATGAACTATAAAACGAGTCGCGCGGTGGTAAACACGAGTCCTCCAACTTTTCGACGCAGTCAATGTACTCATACGGAAATACGCCTTTTCGTGTCAGCAAATCAAAATTTTCTGCGGATAATTCACAAAATTCGCGTTGCAATATTCGCAGTTTATCCTTGCTTAGATAAGATGCCAATTTGTCGAGACTAGCGGTGAGAAACTTGTACGAATTAATTAATCGCAATTTGACGCAAGTTTTCTTATCTTTATCTTCGGTACTTTTAACGTTTTTTGTAAACGAAATGTATTTCTCTTTTGTGATTGGGAGCAAGTCTACATGTCCTTCGTACGCTGTTGCTATTTCCGTTATAATAAAATGCGCGTTGTAGCCAGATAAATTATGAAAAACTATGGGAATGCAGTGCGAATCTTCGTAGTTCAGATTACAGTTTGAGTGCGCGGGACCTCTGTACTGACCGGTCAGATGACAATGATCGCGTACTCGCACGTCGTCTGGCTCGAACGGTTTTTCGCACACGTGACAGTGCGTTGCGCTGTTAAACTTTTCCCACTCGTCTCGCGTGAAATCCACCATGGGTACATTAGTGGACAAGATTGTCTTTACGTCGTGAGCTAAACGTCTTAGCTCCTCGGCGAACCACGCGACGCAATCCTTATCGCGAAACCGATACATTGATAACGAGTCGTCGTACGAGCAACGCACGTAGTACCCTATGCTAAACACGCGATGATGTTGATATGTGTACCTGGACGTTTCCAGATCCGCTTCCATCTTCTCCAGGGTACACTCCAGGTCGGCGTATACAATAAACGGAACTCGTTCCTTCCTGCTGTGATTCTTAAAGGCCAACCACTTGTCGTTATCATTCGGTAACTTGATCGCGCAGTCTTTCATCTCCTGACAGTCGACGGTGTGGGTTCCAATTTCTCACTCGTGTAGAAATAGTGCAAACATCTGTAAATAATGAAATTTTTTATATATCTTTTACGTAAAATTATTTTTATTTTTATTAGGATGTATACTCACCGATCGCAAAAATATTTCCGACCATGGTGCGTGCTCAGTTGCGAGCTCACGAGGCGGGATAGGTTCGTGATCCACGCAAAATGTCCCACGTTGTTGTCATGCACGTACAGCAGATTTACATGCCTGTTCATCTTTCGACCAGTAACCCGTATTGGCAGGATAGCAAGTTCCTTGTTTTTTTTCTCGATGCCGTACACGTTGATGGAAATGTCGTTGTGATCTTCAAACTGTTTAATTTGATCCAACGTCATTGGAAACTTAATGTTCGCAAGATTTAGCACCGACGTGTAATGAGGATACGACGATTGCAGATCAGCATTTCTTTGGGCTGGATGCAGAGCAGCCGTCACTGACCATGCGAAACATGCATTGCCCATTGATCGCACGTTTATCACTGCTCTCTTCATTTTAATTTCTCGCGGTATTTCCACAAAACACCCCGCGTGCAATGGATTATATTTGTTCACATTTACCGTTAAATTGAGTATACGCGACAACGCCCATCCGCTATCACGTTCCTGGAATTCCTCCAGCTTTGCTAGGGTAGGCTCGATGACGTGTCGCTTGTACCACTCACACAAATCGGACTCACGGAAGAGTTCATAGTTTCTCGTAGCGATACTTTTATTCGCGCGTTTGTCGCCCGCAACAAATTCACCATTAAACATTGTGTTTATCTTTACATTGTCATGTCGTTGCATGACGTTCCGCACACGATCGAGTACAATGTCTCTCGCATCTTTGAGAAATTGATGAGGTTCGATGTGTTTGGAATTTATTACCACACCAGTCAGTATACGACTTTCAAAGGCCGTATCTATCTCGCGCCATCTAAGTCCTGTCTCACTCGCACTGTATCCTGCACCCACATGCACGAAACGTTGACGTACCGAGTCTTTCAGACCTTCGAGTCGTGCGATACAAGCGACCAACGACTGTTTGAGACCGATCGATGACTGTTTAAGATCGATCGATAATCGTGGCCGTTTAATTCGGCTTTGGTCTTCCAACGATTCGATAAACTCGTCGCATCGTTGCTCCCACGCGGTAAAGTCTTCCCTCGAATTTAAAAGGGTGGATTGCTCCAACAACTCTTGCTCCATGTTATTACACGATCCTCTTTCTGACACAATTTGTTGTACTCGCGACTTCCTGTCCTCGACTACTGAGCGTATCCCCCAGATTCGTCCTTCTATATTCTACTAATGATGCATCGTTTACTTTTTTATCATATCTAATTTCATCTCAGCATCAGTACGGATGCGCCTTCCGAAAAATCTACGATTTGCAGTTTTACACGTGTGCGATGAAATCATTGCGAGACACGTATGTTCTTGAAAACGATATCGCGCCATTGACTTTCGGTGATTTGATCTGTATCAATGCAGCAGCCGTACATCGGCGCTATTTGCAAAATTTGCAGTTTTGCACGTGTCCGATGAAATCATCGCGAGACATGTATGTTCTTGAAAACAATAACGCTCCATTGACTTATGCGAAATTGCAAAATTTGCAGTTTTGCACGTGTTCGATAAAATCATTGCGAGACACGTTGCGACATGTTCTTGAAAACAATAACGCTCCATTGACTTATGCAAAATTTCAAAATTTGCAGTTTTACACGTGTTCGATGAAATCATCGCGAGACACGTATGCTCTTGAAAAAAATCATATTTGATGCTATTGACCGATGAGGTGATCTCATCACGAATGTTCTTGACAAAGATATCACATTTAACATATATGTGGTGGTGGTCACCATGCAGCAGCCATACATTGGCGCTATTTGCAAGATTCGCATTCTTTGTACGTATAAATAGTCTACGAGGATTCTAGAGCGCAGTCAAGAGTTTGATACGGTTCGAGTACGTCGCAAACAGCCTCCAGTTACGATGAACACTCACGGTGCAAACTACTACGTTCCGATTCAGGATGAAACGTGCGAGAAACAGCACAATGAGTAAGTACCGCTAATTTTCGTATATACTTGTGCAAAAAAACTTTTATAAACATAATTGTATTTTTTCAGTTTTGATAAACCTCGTTATACGCCTCGTATTTTGGGAAGGAGATTTGCCTTGACATCGACAGCATATAAATTTTTGGATGTTGGAATCAACGCGGGACCTATGCAGTGATGCCGCTGTGCAGACCGACCAGCATGCTACAGCGTGTGGAGGGGATGCGCCGGCAAGGCTGCGCAAGGGACCCTGGTGGAAATAATTTTACAACAATTTATGTATTTCTGTGAAAAAATACAATCTTCTACAACAAATCACAAATTTGTAGAAATTTGTGAAAATTGTAGAAATTTATGGTAAATTGTAGTAAATTGTAGTAAATTGTAGTAAGTTGTAAAAGATAATAGAAAATTGTAACAAACTTTTTACGAACATTTTTATGAGACGTAGTAAATCGTAGAAGTTGTAGATTATTGTAAAAATCATAACTATTTACAACTATCTACAACATTCTGCGAATATTTTTTATGAGAACGTAGTAAATTATAGAAGTTGTAGATTATTGTAAAAATCACAACCATTTACAACTATGTACAACATTCTACGAATATTTTTATGAGAATTTTGTAGTAAATTGTAGAAGTTGTACATTCTTGTAAAAATTACAACTATTTAAAACTTCCTACAACATTCTACGAATATTTTTATGAAAATTTTATAGTAAATTGTAGAAGTTGTACATTCTTGCAAAAATTACAATCATTTAAAACTTCGTACAAGATTCTACGAATATTTTTATGATCTAAATGCAGTTTGTTGTAGAAGTATAAGAACATGTTTATAAAGAGTAACCCTAAAATTGGACATTTTTAGCCCATGGCCCTCAAATTTCGAGAGCCACCAAAATAGGCTAAACAATAATATTATTAGCAATTCAATTTAT
Organism: Temnothorax nylanderi; assembly: GCF_030848795.1. Classification (NCBI taxonomy): domain Eukaryota; kingdom Metazoa; phylum Arthropoda; class Insecta; order Hymenoptera; family Formicidae; genus Temnothorax; species Temnothorax nylanderi. The sequence goes on along the minus strand of NW_027250223.1, from coordinate 2,752 downwards.
TTCTCGATTAACTGGCGCGATATATACAAGAATGCACAACGTTTCGGCTCTATATTCGAGCCCTTTTCAAGTGCGAACTGAAACAGGAACAGCGAAAAAGAAAAACAATATAAATAAATCGAGACAATATTAAGTTAACGACGTTATTAAATATTAAGCAATACCTATCATCTATTGACTCGTCACATAATTAGTACAGATTCCTGAGTTCATGAGCATGTTCCCGCATGGCCCTAAAGGTCAGCTGTGGACCAATCTTAATTTGTAGCAACAATGATATATGAGGAGAGAAAGCGACGATCAAGAAAAACTTACGAATCTCATAATAGGATTTCGCGTATGACTAGTTCTTCGTTGCGACATGTTACATGTATGCGAGTACTTGGGAGACTGAGCGGACAACGAAAGAAACAAGGTGTCCCGAGGTAGAAATATAAACAGTTAAACTGACATGATGACACTGTCGTATATCGTATTTAAATTCTCGGTATCTTTTTTTAAATTGATCGTGTTCTTATTTTTCTTTATAAAGAACATTTCAGCGATCTCTCTCATTTTCAAGTGAGGTTCTTTGTGTAATATTTTCGGATCTGACCACTTAAAATTGTGGTCATTCTGTATCCGGTGCTTGTTTACGACAGAGAAATTGCTGTCATGTTTTTTAATATCGCTGAAATGTTCTTTCACTCTTGTCTCGAGATGTCTCTTCGTCTGCCCAATGTAAGACGCGTCGCAATTCTCACAATCAATTTTGTAAACCACATTAGTTTCCCTGTTAGTCGTTAATCTGTCCTTGCCCCTCCTGATGACAGCACTGAGTTTTTTCGGTATCTTATATACCACGTCACAGCGGACTCTCTCAAGAGTACCCCGTATGCCCGCGCTTAAGCCCTTCACATAAGGGATCACCACACATCTGCGTACATCAAACGTGCTGTCGCGTTCGGAATTGGTACTCAAGTCCCTTCTATTTTCTAATTGTCGCAATCTATTGTTAATATGCTTATTAACCAACTTAATCGGGAAGCTATTATCCACAAGGATATTTTTAATAATATTAATGTTGGCGTGATGGAAACGCTCGTCCGACAACAAGATAGCACGATCCACTAAGTTATTTATACTGTTGATTTTATATTTGAGTGGATGGTTAGAAAAGTAATTAATGTATCTCCCCGAAAAAGTTGGTTTCCTATACCAATTGGTGATTAACTCATCACCGTCCCTAATCACAATAGTATCCAGAAACGGCAACGAATCACCAGTTTCAATTTCATAGGTGAAACGTAACCGTGGGTGGTAACCGTTGAACGCTTCCAATAAAGCATTTATAGCTCGCTTCGGCACTATGGTAAAAACGTCATCTACATAGCGGAGGTAAACACAAACATCGAAGTCCAATAAACTTAAACAGTGAGTCTCAAGATCCTCCATGACCATATCAGCTAATATTGGAGAGAGGGGAGATCCCATGGGACTACCATAGATCTGCTCATAGAACTTGCCATCGAAACAAAAGCTAGTGGAATGTAAAATCAATTCTACACTGAGAAAAAAATTTACTAAAATAAAAAAAATTTAGCTTAATTTTAGTAAATCGCGTGTTTGCATGCAACTGTGAACGCGTTTTTTTAAAATAAGAAACTGTATGTATTTATTTGAACAACATAATTCTTTTATAAAGGAAATAATTAATTAATTATAACAAGTATTTACTACAATGCAGTTAATAATTATTGAAATATAATTTTTATTTTTTACTAATTAGTAATTTTCTAATTATATTTATTACTTTCAACAAAATGCATTTTTTCATTAAATAAAGAATTCATAAACTTTAAGAAGTATTTTGTATACAATATAGTCAATATTTATAGAGATATGAATCTTATGTTTTATAAGTTAACAATTTTCTAATAATATTTATTTAATTTAAAAAAATAATTTTTCTATAAATTATTTTTACCTATAAGTAAAAACTTTAAAAATTTTTTCTAAAACATATATAAATTGGCGTCCAAGCGCCAAGAGATATCCTTGTAGAGAGAGAGAGAAGGGATTCTTCCACTTATATATATACGAGTCTTACGACAGTGGACTCTGTGGTTTTCGCTTCGCAGGGAGTCTGCTTATATATTATGGTTGGATATATTTTAAATTTGAGAAACGTTTCCCATCATACGCCACCTAGCAGCGTCGCGCGTCGTTGCGAACTTATAGGATTCCGTCGAGTTAAAAATGCTTACAAATAAAATATTCTTTTCCTTTTTTTGTCGAATATATTAACTTTATTTCAGTATGCGTTTCCTTAAATGTAATAATTGCACTAAAGAAAATATTTATTTCTTATAAGTACTCCATTTATTATTTTTATAACTTTGGAAACGTGAAATTAAGTAAATATTTATTAAAGTGCCATTTCTAAAATTAAAAGATTCGGATTTAGTATTTTAAAAATTCATTTACTATATTTCAATAACTATTACACTGTAATATAGTAAACCTGAATTTGATTCAAGTAAACGTTTCAAGAAGAAAACATTTTCTGATTTTAATGCTTTAGTTTACTATAGTCAAATTAATAAGTTTTACATTTTAACATTATTTATTTAAATTAAGTAAATCTAATTTTAGTAAATATATTTACTAAAAGTAAGCAAATTTTTTTTTCAGTGTATGGCATGGAGGAACTGAGGCAAACTGAGCTTCGTATTTTGCGAGATATAATGCCATCTTTTTCTCACCGACTCGT
>NW_027250222.1:0-34041 GCF_030848795.1 Temnothorax nylanderi | reverse complement strand
GATGACAAATTCTCGTTTCCTAATTGGACCTTTTTTCAATCCCTCGCGAGCGATTACAGCTATTTAGTCCGAATTTCAATCGATCATCCGTGACGTCATTTCTGTCTGTATGAATTAATGCCTTGTGAGATCTCATGAGGAGATTCGTAAGGTGATGTCCTGAACTTGAAAACGGATCTTCCGAAAATCGACGTTAATAAGAAGGATAATTTTGGTACAACGAAATACATAAAAGTTGGATATGCGACTGAAGTTGCACTCAACACGAAAAAGGCATTTCAGATCTCGAAATACTAAACAATTTAAAAACCAAGTACGCCAATGGTCTTCAAATCTTTGTAAAGAAGATTATGGTTCGCTCTCCTCTCAAATTCCTCTAACAAAGCCGTTTTCTTGCAATGGATCCGGCCATAGCTACCTAGGAGAACGCGCTTTGCACACAAGGTTGTCTTCGCATTACGGACTTCATGTGGCACAATAATTTGCATACTCGGATTTAACGGTCGATAAATTGATCGCGAGTACGGACATCCATATAAATATCCCCGCCGGAGAGCGCAGCCGTTGTTAACGGCTCCTCACGTGCCCATACGAGACCTCGCTGTCTCGACTGGTGCTTTAGGACCCGTAGAAGAGCAGTAAAATGTAGAGTAGCTCTGGGTAAATCCAAGGTACAAACAGTAATGGAACGAAGCACAAGTGCATAAACAGAGAAATTACACGCTGCACATAGTACTTACGGATTGTCCTCGTCGTCGTCGTTCGTAGGCCTCGGGTTTCACCGCCGTGATCGACACAATGAACGAGCGAATCGTCGCCGAGTTTCTATTAATAATGAAACAATACGACCGGGGACCCTTGTACTGGCGGAATTATTTCCTGCACTCGCTTCAAATCGAGCCCCAAGTCGCTCGCGGTCGGCGGTACACACCAAATTAACATAAACACGTAAAGTGAAATGGGCTGCACGTGCACATGGATGACGGAATACGCAACTGAACGCGGTAACGCTTGCCGCGCGGCGGAAGTTGGCGAACTTTGATTGGCTACCGCGTCGCTTCTTGCCGCGCGCAAGCGCAGTTGCGACGCCACCAAGTTATCTTAAAATTATAAAATTTATCTCTAAAATATCAAATTACATTATATACCAAAATTCCCGCAAAAAACACCAAATTATCTTAAAATCACCAAAATTCCCGCTAAAAACACCAAATTATCTTAAAATCACCAAATTTCCCACTAAAAACACCAAATTATTTAAAATCACCAAATTTTCTACTAAAATTATCTTGAAATAACTAAATTTCCCGCTAACCACTAAACCGATAATTCCTACCACCAAAAAGCTTTCAAAACCACAAAATCTAGTGGTAAAACCACCAAGTTGGCAACACTGAATGAGCGACGTCGAGACTTGTCGAAACTTGTCGAGACTACGTCATCCCCACTTCTGTTATAGAGTAAAATCAACACTCCTTTTCTGTAGATTTTTACTCCCATTTGTGTTAAAGAGTAAAATCAACACTTTTTTTCTGTAAATTTTTATTCCCATTTCTGTTAAAGAGTCAAATCAACACTCTTTTTCTGTAAATTTTAACACATTTAATAAATACGTTCAAATTGTGTTACTTTAACATATTTTTTTAATTATTTTAATAATTTTACATTTTATATTTGTTAAGTTCAATTAACATAGCAGACATATGTTAAATCTACACATGTATGTGTTGATTATTTAACACAAAAATTTTAACCAGCAGATTTTTTCACAAAAGTACACAAATTTTCCAACAGTGAAGTATTATGTATGATACTAACATTACATAAATGCCTACAATCAACCAATGAAGGTCGACCGAGCGATTAACCGAAAACCGTTTCTCCAAGTTTCGGGTCAATCTGTAAAAACATTTCTGAGAAGTTTCTATAAAGTAATTGAAATCTGCTTTATTCTTTTAACGGTACATATGTTTATACCCCATAGTCATTTATTTCAATCACAAATTCCCGGATTGATCTCGATTCCTTTGCGAGTTGTGTTATTTTAATTATTCACGGTATACATATTTTATACAGAAGTTACAGGTAGACAAGTATACCTCGCGTACATGTCCACATTTTTTTTTCTCGGAATATACATACTTTATTGTATCCTACTATGTCACAATATGTAGCAATGTAACTACAAGTATAGATCTAACGAAGAAGCCACCGTGCGTGCATATGTCGTGCAAGATATCTAAGGAATTAGATACGCTTCACCGAGCAGAAAAACGCCTATAACGTTCACGTAATAGGTCATAATTTTGCTGCACTATCGTCCAGTATATTTCCTTAATATATTTTGCAGGTAATGGAAAAGTGAACTGCAAATTAATCTTGCATCAATCAAATATTACATGAGAGTTAAATGGGGGAGTTTCTATTTCTTTCAGACATTTTTTCTCTCGAACAACTCGTCTCAGTTTCGATCTGCGTCTTTTCTCACTCGGATCGATATGCCGGAGCCTAGGGTAAATCACGATAAATAGTTCGAGGTGATTCGCCGTACGGAAGGGTAGTTTTGCGCGTGATGTAGCTTCGTGGGGACGTGGGGGTGTAAATTGGCACGGTACCAACCGCGGTACCAGCACTTTCGTCCCCCGCGCGACTTCGAGGTCAATACTTTGGGAATGCATGCTTCCGGAGGGTCATCCGGCGATCTAGTTCGAATCCGATATAATCTCGAAGGCGAGACACGTGTGCCACTTTGATTTTACCGTCCGATGTCCGTGCGACCAGCAAATATTGCGAATGTATAATGCATTGGATGCAATATATTATGAGAGAGATCGTTTTACTGCAGTCAATTTTTAAACGTATACTTTTATAACGTTGCACGTATTAGTGAATGTTAAAAATTCCAATATATTACATTGAATTCTTCGGGTCGTTATCTTGCTGAAATACCCATTTCAGTGGCATCTCTGATTTTGCATAAGGTAACATGGCTGTGTTCAATATGTGAACATACAGATCAGCATTGATTGTTTTTTCAATGCGATAAATTGGACCTGTTTCATAGTACGAAAAGGAACCTTAAATTTTTATGTTTCCTTCACATGTTGAGGAAAAGGTTTAACTATCTTGGCTGTGTATATATCTAGGATTAAATTCTGACTTTTGTGGTCTTCGAACAGGAAATCTTTTAACCGCGATAGAAATTCAGAAGGTTATCATTTTTTATGATTAGTCTTATATTCTTTAATTATTTTATTCAAGCTTTTAAGATATTGCCATGTAACTTTCAAATTTAATGTTAAATTATTCGATATTGTAGTCAATATCAACAGACTTCATCAGTGGTTTAAATACCGTTAAATACGGTTTCTATTAAGCTCAAGATCGAATGGCTTAAAATTAGATTACCTAGAATCGTTCGCGAAAAAAAGTTCAGATCCGATCTCGTGCAGAACAGACGTGATTTCGTTGAAAATACTTCGATCAGATGCGGTTTCCTTGTGGAATCAATTTCACGCTTTCTGCGTTTTTATCAAGTTTATAAAGGCTAAACGCGCTTTGTAGGTTGTCTCATAGTATAATTCCAATAAGTTTAAAATTTTGATGTTAGAGATGTGAAACGTTTTACGCAAAATAAAAAATTTTCTGGAATTTGAAAGCATGGTCAAGAAATATTGAGAAAAAAAAGTACAGATTACGATAAATTTCTAAAACTTTCGCCGCGGTTAAAATTAAAAAATAAGATTCCAAATTTTTTAATTACATTTGTGGACATTCGTAATATTAATGTGTCCGCTTGTTTTGATGGTCAATTACAGTGAATTTATTTGCATTGCTAATAAACATAGAGATAATTTTTTTTAACGTCGAGATTTGAATTGAGAGTTTTATTGGGTTCAACGCTTACACTTTTTATAATTACACTTATGTTATTTGTAGCAGTATATATGTACAAATATGGATGTGTTTGTGAGTGAATATTAAATATTCTGTTCATATCCGTATTTTAATGTGAGTGTGATCGGCGATCGCGCATACAGAGTTATGATACCGTTATTATACTTACCCAACATAAAAGCTAATTGTAAGATCTCTAAACTTTCTTTGAAGAAATATATTAATACCGCTTACATGATTTAATAGAGTTATGACGTTTGCACAGACGCATACAATATTTAAGATTTAATTATTACCACTATCTGGTTATTTTTTTAAGTAAAAGTTAATCTATATAGATTTATATGGTATTCATTGTTATTCATACGTTAGCTAGGAATCGTTTTCTCCCGAGAAGCGTGTTTTTCATCAAGTTTCACAAATAAATGTTTAGTTACATTGGAATAACTTTCTATTGCAAATGAGATTATGTACATTCACAGAAAAAATAGAGCAAGTTTTATGTATATATGACGCTTTCATTTATAATAAAATAAAAAAACGAGCGAAAAAATAGAAAAGGTGAGAGAGAGTTAATGTCTATTTGTATCTAATAAACTTCAATGATTAAAACTTATGCATGTTGTACACAATATCTGTCTTTCTTATGAACTTTTTTCTTCTACGCTATACGTCTGCACGCATTACGCAACAGTAATGAAGCTAACGAGACATTTAGTACCTATGATAACGAAACCGTAAATTCAATTAGATACTTTTAATTGTTGAACTAAATTTAGCGAAAAAAATCGCAAAGTTTCTGTCATTTAAAAGCTATGCTACATTGTCAACTTTTTGTTTCCTGACGATACGTATATATCTTCTTGGTTTTCTGTTTGGTTAAAGTATCTCGATAATCATTTGCGCGTGCCTTTCGCGAATATTTTAATATTTTTAGTATGAATTCGTATGACAAGTTAAATCTTTCTACGAGATAGAAACCTTTCTACGAGCATTAAAACCAAGTGTGCATTTAACATATTAAGGGCCAATTTCATCAACGTCGGTCAACTGTAACCTTCGGTTAAACTCACTCTTCATCTCTTTCTAACTGCCTTTTTAGAAAGAGACGAAGAGTGAGTTTAATCGAAGGTTACACTCACTCTTCGTCTCTTTCTAAAGGGGCAGTTAGACAGAGATGAAGAGTGAGAAATTGGTGAAATTGGCTCTAAGAGCCGTATACTGAACGCACTTTTATCGATAAATATGCGCTTTGATCGATAAAAGAGAGTTGAGAATATGGGCTTAAAGCTTTAGCGATACTAAATGCAAGTAAGGTTTTAACAGTTTGTAACAAACGTAAACGAGTTGCCAGGGAATCGATGAATAGAAGAGAAGCGCTTGCAATCCGCAAATTAATCGCATGTTGAAAACAGTCAATTGGCCACATATGCACTTACCCGGGTAAATGAGCCCCATAGCTCTGCCTGAAGAATTGCTTCCTCTGCTCTTCGCACATCGCGTCGAACACCATTTTTCATGCTATCGATCTTTATCACGTGTAGTTGTAAACAAGTCACAGTGCGACGACGCTCAGCGAGATTTTCGATCCGATTCTTCTCTTCATGTCTTTCTCTCCTCCTTTTATTCTCAAGTTGTTCAAATATGCGTTTCTATCACATAGTATCCTTTTATGTGTTCCACAATTCTTCTTATCTTATTTATTCTTATCTTATCATACTCGGCGAAAATCCTCATCCGTTCTTCATTCGCTCGATCGTTTGCAGTTTGCGACGATCGATCACCATCGAGGACGCACCAGTCGTCAATTAGTATCGATCGCAAATCGAGCGATCGTTAAGATTGCATTTGGAAAATCATCCGGACGTTCCGTCGAGCGTTGCGCGACCGCGCCGAGGATGATCGCCGACTGGAAGCGATTGAGTCGCCGCTGGATCCACGGGCGGCCCGCGGGAGGGATCGATCGATGATCCGGCGTCGATTCCAACGACGATCGCGTGAATCGTCGTGCGCGGCCGGCGCGTTAGTGAAACAGGACTGTATATAGCCGGCCCGAAGATACATAGTGCGCGAGCTGTGTCCTACTAAAGGCGCCCCTCCATTTCCGCGCGCCGCCCTTCAACGGGGGGTTCGACACACCATCGAGGTCGTGTCAGCGCATCCGTACTTAATCGTGCGGAACGCCTCGGCTTCGGCACACGTGATTGTCAGATTCACCCTCGGACGCGTTATCGGTCATTAACTCTTCCGCTACCTCGAGTCGGCGTAATTTTGGATAATGCCGCATTGTGGTCATGCTCTCTTTTTTCATGCATTCGACGCCAATGGTCTTGCAGCGATACATTTTTTTTAAATTTTTTTAAACAGGTGTAGTAAGTAAATTATATACAATCGCACTGGGACGTTAGCAGTCATCGACTTCTCGTTGCTTCCTTAGTGGGGTTTATGATATACTGTATTAATAGCGACCCTGTATTCATTTTTTTTCTGCCTGATACACTCGATGTAGCGATTTACAGTAACCGTGTTCTTCTATACACGGAGAGAATTTTATATTAAATTTTACTATGCTGCCGCACCAACTGCGGACCATCAAGACGCCACAAGTTTAAATGTTATGAACATACCATTTAATGCTACGATCATAGCATTTAAACTTGTGGCGTCTTGATGGTCCGCAGTTGGTGCGGCAGCATAGTAAAATTTAATATAAAATTCTCTCCGTGTACACTCGATAAGGAAATTGAAAACTCTCTCGGAGATTATAAATCAGTATTAAATTTTTTTTGATATCATGAACTAGATATATATTTTGAATACTAGATGCAGCACGATAATTTATGTTACGATATAGAGATTATCGAATCTATTACACTTACTAGCAGAATGAGGGCAGCGGAGCTTGCCATTTAGTTTTTTCGCACAAATCTCTTCATGTTTTTCTCGTATTTACTATTTATTTTTTTAACGCAGTCCAAAGTTGTGAAAAAAGTATTCTTCAGTTTACTAAAAAGCCCCGCAGACGCTCCCTCGTTTCTTCTGCGTTTCATCGGTAACTAGGGGACACTTAAGTAGCAAGCGGGACGGTCTCCAGAGTAACTCTGGCGAAAAATCGATATAGGGGGTTGAATGCATCACTCACTCCTCACGAAAGCCGTCTCGGCGAACATGAAGTATCGTCAGGCAATCCGATGTTTATAACTCTCGCGATATGATTTGATAATGCCACGACGAGCATTGTTTAATAATAAAACTTCGGAGAACGATTGATATAAACAAATTATTTATGATGCAGGCAAATTTCTCACTTATTAAGAATATATGTGTTTCAAAGAGCCCATAACTTTCTTTTTATTATTGCCAGTTATTATCATTTTCTTCCTACATTTTTCGTCTTAAGCGCTACAAATATATTGAACTTTTAGATATGTTTTGTAATAAAGAAAGATAATTAACGCATTGTAAAGCTTTTAATGTAAAATTTAAAATATTTCGCATCGTATATTAGTTTTAGATGAAAGAAGATACGTTGAAATGGATTATATTTTAATTTTGCATTAATAGTCAATTGTAAAAAGTATTTGTTTATGGAGATACACAGAAACGTTTACTTTCTTAATTACTGTGCTTTAATTTCAGGCAATGTAACTTGAATTACATAATCAGACCGTCAAAGATAAAATGTTATTTTTCGATTAATTTCTAAACATCTATTGTAAATTAACAATGTCGATTTTTTTTTATTAGATCAAGTTAAATTCATCACACTTGATCTTATCGATGATCAGTAACACAAATTTCGTTATTTATCGTTGATAAAATCGCAATCAATTGATAACTGACTGGGCAATTTGACGCTTAGATTATCATGTGTCGGTAATCATGACTTAACTTGAAATTCCATTCATCCGATGATACGTCTATTCCTATTTTTTATCAATGAACATTTTGGTGTATGAAACTGAAACAAATATTTAATTTTTTATAAATGTTGCATATTGCACAGCAAATAGAATCGCGAGACAATCCAGCAGGGATTTTTTGCGTGGCTTTTGTTTCGCTTCTACGATATGACGCAGCATGTTCATATAACGTATAGGAATACGTATTTTTTAACACGCGGGTTATTGAGAAACGTTTATGAATAGCGTTACGGTATTGTTTGTGCATGATACGTGTACACTGCGAGCCGTAACTGCGATGCTCGAGGAAGTATAGGTAGAATATTGATTTCCGATTCCTGTTATACATCGCCAGAGGACTATATTTCAACAAGTCTAGGTGAATTCGAGTCCATTTCCGACGCGCAATAAAATAATATACGTCCGGTCATTATATCAGATGCGATTTTAATCGTCTCTGACTGCGAGATAGGCGCGCGAAACCGCAAATTCCGCACATTTTTTTTTCGTACTTCATGCCTGCGCGATATCGAGACGAACTATTAAAATACTTTTTTAAAAGTTTAGTAATAAACACAGTTCCGTACTGGTTTTATGAAGATTTTTCGTTTTCTTTGTAACGTAAGTTTTTGCAATGTCATTATTAATAATCCTATATACCTAATGTAAGCGTTGTTTTTATATTCTCTGCATGTCATTGGCAGGTACGTTGTCAATAGAAAGGTGTGTGAGTTGTGTGCCGTCAGATTAACTTGTTGAGAAGGTAGGAACCGCGATATTAGTTTGAGGGTTTTTCCTAATTTCGTCCCCCTTCATGTTCCTAAATTCGTCCCCTGGGTGAGTGAAATTTATTTGTGATACTTGCTTGGAGAGAAGGCTAAATGCTTATCTTAAAAAAAAATAATAAGGTTATTAATGTTTTTTTCAAGTGAAGTTATATATTTTCTGAGTTTTGTTAAATTCATGTTTTTAATTTTCTATAAATATAAAATTTTGTATTAATCCACTACAATCGACTAATTATGTTCACTTTTGTAATGACTTTTAGTAAATAATATAAATAAAGTTGAAAATTAAAAAAACAAATCGTAATTACCTCATTTTTTTTCGGAATTTAGTATAGGGACGAAATTGGGAACACTTTTTTTGGTTTCGCTGAAAGTAGACACTTTCTAAATTAATTTTTTGGGGTACTTAACGAAGGTAATGTCAAATTTTTGAGTTCTTACATCATTTAATACGGTGTTCAGGTACGAAAAAGTGACTAAGGGACGAAATTTGGACCCCCCCACCTTATAGCTCTCAATTTAGCTGAATACAATCTATCGAGACAAATAAGATGTCATAGAAAGGGGGATGAAAAGTTAGCCGGGCGTTCTGAAAGGAATCGCTGCTATCGATCTTTATTGATTTGTTTTCGACCCTCCGCGGTGGAAAAATGAGAATCTGCTCAGTGTTGACTTTAAAAAACGGGAGAAGGAGAGGTTTATTGTTTACCGTGAACTCTGATGCTTTTGAAATATTTACAACTTTGTGACGTGTAAGTGTTAAAAATGACGTATTTACGTCGCTATAAAGTCCCTGTAATGCAAGCATAATTGCTCCATCCACGTGAACGCATTCGTTATTCCTCGCGGACGTTGCGGCGTGTATGTCCACGAGATTTGGCGGCGATCGTCGCGACGAACGTCGGTAAAAATGTCGACGCGAGGTTGTCGCCGATACCCGAGACACGGGAGCGCGTCACAGGCGCCGTTCACCGCGACGCCGTTACGCCAAAAATAACGAGGCTGATCCGACGGTATTATTCAGATCTGCACGGCACGTGCGTTGTCCGAGGTGTCCGCGTCGCGACACGCCGGGCGATTGTCCAAATCGCGCGCCATTGTGACCGTCATCGGGCCACTCTCTTTTCCGCTCTCCCTCGGCAGAGAGGAGCGGAGTTCTGTAACATCCCAAATTGCTTCCTACTTCGTCTGCAACACCGTCTCGCGTTTCCCAGACATTAACTCACTTTTCTCGGAATGTTCATCTGCTCGATAGGCGCTGCCAACTTATCGGTTCGGTTCCGGTTCTCTGAGTTACAAATTCAATTTTATTTCTAATCAGAATTCGAAAATAAGATTTATTTATTGCTAGTTAATTTCTACTGTCACTCAATCAATAGCTCATATTGATCGGTGAAAATTATTTTGTACTCGCAGTTGGACTTTTAAGAAAACATATGATTTGTCTATTAATTATTTAGGTGCTCACAAGAAATTAAAAAACTTCTTGCTAAAAAATTATTAGAATTGTTTGTGGCGAAACATAGCACTATATTTATATGAGTAATATAAACGAGAAAATTACTTTTTTTAACTGTGTTGTTCACTCTGAACAACGAACGATAATTCAATTTTTAAGATTGAATTACTTCTTAAAATTGACGCAGATCTTGTCGAGTTGGAAACAAAATTACGTAGTTCTGAAGTTAATTTTTGTTATAATCAACATAAATCATCATTAGTCACGATACATTTATCATCTTTGGAAAGCAGCTGTCTTTCATCTCCTTTTTAAAAAGTCAATCTGATCAAAGCGTTATTATCTTTATCTCAAAATACAATTTAATAGAAGAGCGGAAAGTTTTTCGCTCAAATCTAATCAATGTAGGAAGAGAAAAATCGATAAGTAATTCAGTATTGCTTTTCCGAGATAAGTAACGGAAGGAAAAATTTGTCGTTTAATCGGTCGCGCCGGTTGTTCAGTAATCTCGAGCGGAGCGTGCCCCTCGTCCGAGGCCTGCATCCGCTAGCGGAAAGTTCATCAAGGTGCACGAACGCCCACGTCCGTTTATCAAATCTCATTCTCGAGCGCGCCCATTCAGCTCCCACACGTATCATATCACGGACTAACACCTACACTTGGGCTTTACTTGCACTTGCGTGGCGTTCTCCTCGTCCCGCTCGTTCCTCGCGGCGAATAATCCCTCCTTTCTGCCGCATATCCCGTACTGGGCACAAATGCCTCGACCGATACGCCGGATACATTCTGATACATTTATACATCCGAGGAGGTATTTTGTCTGACGCACTGTACGTTTGCAAAGAAATCATAGGTATCGACATCGTTGTTATCTCTAATTTTTTACCGGGTAAAATAACAGGATATATTTATGATATATTCTGTAACTTCACGTCTGACGAAAAGTCACGGCATAGCAACGTGTGATGGGAAAGATCTTCTTAGCTATCAAATTACAGCGCTTTCTAATTTTCCAGCAGTCTCGAAATGCGTCGCAATTTTTTAATAGACAGATTTAGCCTTGGAGAACGAGCGCCCTTGACCACAGGGCTATATTCAGTTGCGACAGTTGTAATAACCACGAGTGTATAATCACGGTAGGATGCGACAACGCGAGGAGTCTTGGATTCGCCGTAGAAGGGAAGAAATTAGCGAACAAAATTATGGAAATTAATGAAATTATTTCATTAACCTGGAAACTCAGGATGTTTCTTTTTTTAATTTTAAACGCGTAATACGTGCTTGATTACTCAATTTTGTTTTATATGTAAAACAGTACATACAGTAATTAAGTAATTATACAGAAATTATGCCCAAGATATCTTACAATTAGCATACAATAATTCGATAGTATTCTGAAAATTAATTTGGGTGGAAAGTCTTGATATAAAATTATCTTTTACACTTGTATTGATCTTCGCAATTTAGATGATGTTGATTTAAACTTTGTTTTTTTTTAAATTAAAATTCTCATTCTGCCACGTGGCTTATATATTACTTGTCCGCGTTTGCAATCTCCCAGCTTACTCGCGTAGCCCGTATGTTAAAAATTTATCGGATGCACCGGTTGCAAAATACCTATCTCGCGCAGTATTTAAAAATGAAATGAGTTCAGGTCGGTGGACCTGCTGGGGTTGGCGCGGAATAAGAACGCCGATCAATACGCTCGTACGTCGTAATACTATTTCCGATTCGTCGCGAGTTATTCATAGTAACTGCCGTTTATCCGCGCATTAATTTGATTAATTCGCGCGAGAGATAATCTGTACGACGCGTTGTGGGGGCTGGACTCGATGGCTTTAAATTTGCAAAGTTTTTTGTAGAGTCTGCCGGAATTCACGGGTAGGCGAACTTGGGTGTGTGAAGTTGGCACCCCTACTTTACAATTCGATAGTTCTGATTAGAGTTCCAGCATCTTTTCGAAGAGTATAGGAGTATTTTTATGTTTATAAAAAGAGTTTCAGCGATTAACACTATTGAAAAAAGCAATTAAAAAATGGGGTGCTAACTTCACACCCAACTTTAAGACCGAATAGCTCATCTGAAGCATTTTGCCAAGTACTAGAGTTCCTGATGTAAGAAAAATTTTTTTGAATTTTTTAAAAAATAAAAAAAATGAAAATGTCTGATTTCAAGCTAGAATAGTTCTATGACCTTAGAATTGTTTTAAAAAATTATCATCAAAAGTTACGCAAACGACGTTCACGCGAACTTCCGTTATAAAGCCCGGTGAACGCCTTTTATCAGGAGTCTGCAACAAGAGTTCGTAAACACTGATTACATAATGACAGATATGTTTACCGAGAAAGCTTTGAGGAATTAACTGATAATCGATGATTTACCGACCTCGCCCAAGGAAGCTCTCTCTCCCCCTCTCGTTCTCTCTTAGCTGACTCGATTTATCTTTCGTGCGCGGGCCGAGGGTAGTCATCACGTATCCTTCACAAAATTTTCCACTGTTAGCGACAGGCCGGGTCCGCTTCTTTTTCCCGATTTTTCTTTCACGCGCACCGACGTCAGTTGTTTCATTGTAATGCATAACTTTACAATGTCCATTCTGCACGTTTACTCTTCTCCGGGTTATCACCGCGGTTTATCGCGTGCCGTATATTTACGAGAAGCAGAAACTGCTACACAGCGAAATAGACATACCCGTTTATTTGTAGCGAGCTATTATTATTAATGATTGATGACTTACGCGACGTCTCTTTTCTACGCGATGCTCGCTTAACCCACATTTATTTATCTCTTTTGTTGCCTGGATATCGCTATTGCATTAAATAATGCGTTAAGTGCATTAATAAATGCGTGCGAATATTTCAAGAATTTCTGAAATTAGTGAAATTTATGGGATGTGTTGTATAATATATGATATATAAACGAAATATTTTTTTATGTATAAATATTTCTGTAATATATATAAATATATAGGAAAATATGTTGTTACAACAATAATGAGGAGTGCAAGCTACTTAATACATTATTATAATGAATTTTTTGTTTGCACCGATTACGTTATTTAATCCGTATTTGTCAAATACGGATGAAGGTAATATGATACGACAATTTGTTTTGTTTGATATACTTTGCTTAATTTTGCTGTGCCATGTTTTCTAAAAGCAGCTCGGATTTCGCAAGCATGCGGTTCAAAGGCGTATACATAAAGAGAAAAAATCGAAACGGAAGGTACACGTTATGCTAATTGCTACGTAATCGGGAGTTAATGCATGACGTTCATGTGCGTTAAAAAGTAGAATAAGGTGCGACTTTTCCATCGATTTAATTAAACCTCAAATTCTTTGAATTATTTCTTTCGTCGTATATACTGATAATATTGTTTCGTATTTATCTATTTTGTAATTTTATCATTATTGGAATAAAGTGATAAACACGAGAAAAACATAAAAGTACACTTCGCGCGAAATGCCATTAAGACTCGTATTACTTTATCGTTTATCTTGTGATACATCCATTTTCAGCACTATAAAAAAGGAAAGAATCGATTATCATTATTGTTTCCGATTTTTGCTGACCTTTACACAGCACGCATTATACCAATAATTTAGATAAAATAAACCTGGCTTATCGATTTGCTGACTTTTTATACCACAATTTCGTTACTATACACATTCAGAGAGCAAATTTGAAAGAAGAAAGATTAGCTCCAAGCAAGATCGATGGACTCGTTTCTTATCATAAAATATTTATACAGAGTTCTTTTTGATTATACATATACTGATACTTTTAATAAGAAGATATAAGTTTAAAAATAAGAAAAGAATGTTTATCTACATAAGTGTTCAGATTATCGTTGAAATTATTGATACTACAATTTCTTTTGCTACATTTATATGTCTACGACTATCTCGAGTATACAAAAATAAATGAGAAATGAATAAGCATTACGTTGAAATATTTTTTTTCTTTTATTTCATACTTCAGAACTAATCTTTTAAGGCATCGGCCGGCAACTAGGAATCGCTTTGTATCGCGAACGTATCACATTCAATTGATAAGCACCGATGCGATGACTGACGCCAGCGAGGGCGAAGGTGAGCATGACTGAGTGCGTATATTTATAGCGGTCAGCCTCCTCTTCTCTTCGCTACGAAAATAAGCGCTTTTCCTGTTGTGTCCATGCCAGAGGGAGAGAGAGGGAGAGCGAGAAGGGGGCATCACGTTTTTCCTCGGGGCGCACACACTCGACGCTCACGAGATGCACGTAGCGCCGATCTGTTTACACTTTCCGAGTTCGCTTTGCTTGTCAGCCGGCAATACCAGCAATATATTCGTCAAACGATTGAAAATTGGCATATAAAGTTGCGAGGCTATAATATGATCAAAATACGAATGAGAAAAAAATTTGGAAATATAATGTTCTTCTCTTTATATAGTATTATAACTTTAATGGGCTTATTTGTATAGTTAAAGAAAAGAATGTTTGAGCCGTATCGTATGGTTATAATATATGTTATATCAAATCTAATTGATATACCTAATATTTCTATATATAAAATAGAATGTCTGTATGTATGTATGTATGTATGTATGTATGTATGTATGTTCTTTATACACTCTTAAACTATTCGACCGAATTTTTACCAAAAGTATATGAAATAGGGGTAGAATTTTCCGGGGAGTGTTATAGAGTGTATAGTTTTTCGTTACCGATCTTTTTGGGAACCGGTATCCGAAATTTTTCCAATTTTTCGGGAAATAATTGACCGAATTTCAAAGAATTGTATATGAAACAGGGGTAGAATTTCCCGGGGAGTGCCATAAAGTGTATAGTTTTTCGTTACCGATCTTTTTGGAAACCGGTATCAGAAAAATAATTGACCGAATCTTAAAGAATTGTATATAAAACAGGGGTAGAATTTCCCGGGGAGTGCTATAAACTGTATAGTTTTTCGTTACCGATCTTTTTGGGAATCGGTATCCGAACTGATAAAGGAATTTTTTTCGATTATGGATATTGAAACACAAATAAAGTCGTTTGAAGAAAAACGACTCCCGGGCGAAGCCCGGGTAACCAGCTAGTATATTATAAAAATAAAAATCTTTTCTTATATTGCTTAATTAAATATTAAAAAATTTTTTCGTTAGGTTTATTTATCATTTTTTTAAATATTATGCTATTACGCTAACTTTTAAATGACTTCTTTCCAATATTGGAAAATAGATGAAAAACTGTCTCCACTTTTTAATTGTCTCAAAAATGCTTCTGTCAAGAATAAAATCGCTTTGATAAAATTGAATTTTCAAAATTGTTATATATATATATAAATATATATAAAACGTATTATTTCTGGGTTTAATAGTACGCGTGTGTATGCGGGTGTGTAAGATCGATCTAACAATACACGTACGCCAGATTAGAACTGGCCGAGGCGCATCATGTGCCAAGATGCGAAGATTCGATGTAAACACAGAACGTGTTTTTGCGGGAGTTCGCGAATGGATGTAAAAATAGTTCGCGCTAATCTACTCGATATTGGCGCCTATGAGACGCCTCTTCGTCACTAATCACGTTCGACGCAAAATAACATAAATGTAACATAGCCGGCGAAGCTAAAATTGAGCTTATCTGTTGCTCGTGTTAACTAGAAGAAATGAATTTTATTTAAAGTGGCATAAATTTGTCGTGCACTTAGACGTTACTAAAAGCGTTGTGCGTCACTAATCACGTCATCTAGTTTACTGTTGTGATTTGCAATTTCGCGATTTAAATGCCAAGTATCGTCCAAGTCACGATATCGTATACTGCAAGTCTAATCCTCAGCACAGTTGCCGTGACCTCTTGATCTCATGACATAAAACTGCTGTA
Source organism: Temnothorax nylanderi (assembly GCF_030848795.1). Classification (NCBI taxonomy): domain Eukaryota; kingdom Metazoa; phylum Arthropoda; class Insecta; order Hymenoptera; family Formicidae; genus Temnothorax; species Temnothorax nylanderi. The sequence continues at coordinate 18,129 of NW_027250222.1, read as the reverse complement.
ACAGTATAATTAAAAAAGTATAGCCTTTTTTATATGACAAAGTAAATAAAATTATTTTCTTATGAGCTCTTTCATTTTAATAATATTATGTAGAAAAAAAAGAGAATTTATTTTATATTACATATAAAAAATCGCCAAGTAAGATCTTGAATATCCATCTCTCAGATAAAAGCAGCATAAAACATTTTTATAAGAATCCTGCAACATCAAAATTTAACAAAATATGCTTGCACGATCTACGTTGAGAATTAACCTTATGACGTTTAGTACCTGGGTTTCTTTTACGATTCTATCTGTCTACTTTGGATTGTTAGCATATGACGATAGGCTGGTGACGCGCAACGCTTTTAGAAACTTTAAAGTTGAAGTTCATTATGCCACTTTAGATGAAATGCGCTTCTAGTTAGCGCGCGCGTTAAATCATCAATTTGGCAACGAGATCCTGTCACACGTTGGCTGCCACGGACGTCATACGTTTTACATATGTTGTTCGGAATCATGTTTTGCGCGTAGCTGCAAAATTTAACTTTCACTTAATTTGAATATACCGATGTGCTGGTATATATTCGAGTATGCATAATAGAAATTAAAATATGAATTATTGAACGCATTTTTTAGAATCAAAATAAAAGTCTTAACAATGAGTATTTTTCGCAATTAATTTTTGATATATCTCCATTTTTTATTAAAAATATTACTTCAATCCTTCAAAGTTTGATTCATATTCGTAACTCTTTCGGCTTAAAGTCATTATTCAAATAACGCAATTGTACGGGAACATAATACAAATTCCAAATTGTTAACAAAATTTATTAAAATGAAGAAAATTTTTCTTTTTATTAGTACCTAGATGTGTATTCATTGAGAAAAAAAATACTAATAAAAAGGAAAATTTTCTTCATTTTAATAAATAGAGTTACAGTTGTATGCGAACTATATAATATTTACTAAATATCCAGAACATTTTTTTCTCAGTGTATTTTTTCTCAGTGCAGACGCAGATTTCCTGCGAATAACTCAGACAATGACACAGTAGGCGCCAGTCCTCTTGCGATGGAAATCTCCATTCGTGGAGTCATTGGCGTAAGCAATTCTATGTATGTTACGATGCGGTATATAATCACGTTCCTTTTCTTATTAACTCTACAAAAGGCAAACTCAAGGGAAAAAATGAACAAAAAGTATTCATGTTTAAGAATTATTACAATGATAATATAATTGAAAATTTCTATTTCTGTTATGATATATGTACAGTATAAGAAGAAAATGAGAATTGATGAATAACTTTTTTTGAAGAAATAAATTTTTGTATGCGTAAAATTCCTATATACAAAAGTTATTTCTATATAATAAATATGGAAATAAATTCTTTCGACTATATTGTTTGCTATGAACAATAAGTCAGTTTTTAAAATTGAATCAGTTCTTAAAATCGATACAAAGATCTTGCCAAATAAAATTAAAAATAAAATTAACGTACACGCACATTGCAAGATTCTACTTATAAAATTCTCAGATAAATTTTCTGTTGTCTTTTCTTTAAAGAAAAGTTGATGGGGTAACTCAGCATTCGTCGCAAAGTTTTCAATTTTCGACACCGAATATCTTGCCGCTGACGAAATTAACTGCTAAATATGCTTTTGGTGTTGCGTTCATGAGAGATCTCAATATTTCGAAATCTTGTCGCAATGCTGCTTTATTCAGATTATTAAATACATGTCGGTGTAAACTGTAAGATATTGTTCCGCAACTTGTGTGCAGACAAAAGCGCAACGTATTTACGCGTATCGATATCACAATAGTCACGCGATATCTTGCAACGCGTCACAAATTAACGCCTGCTAACGATTCTCGGCACTTAGGCGCGCGAAAAGTCGAGATCCGAATTACATCATCATCGATAATCGAGCTTTCATTGTTAATCTCGATTGAATATCTCCGACATTTCGGTTGCGTTGCGCCACGTGCTTTATCGTCAATAATGCGACGTTACGACGCTGATCGCGATTATTGGAACGCCCCGCGTCCGCAAATTGTGTCGCAAGGAATGCGTCGTTCATGACGATAAGAGATTATCGTGGTATACGTTTCGCAATACGAAAGGATAGAGAATTTACCTGGCGTTCTGCAATGACTGACGTGTGCGGATTCATTGCGTCGCACGTGTGACGTCGAATGTGTTATGCATTTTCTTTTCTTTTTCTGTAATCTTAATTGAGTAATCTACGCAACGTCTTTCTATTATCTCGGAATAGAGACAAAAGATTTTAATCACAAAGAACAATAACCGATTAAAAGCTAGGACGATTTATACAGAGTTGGCGTAAAATCACTGAACATCTTTTTAATCATAGCTTCTAGGACCTCCATTCAAAGATAATTTTTCTCATCGAAAATGTCATACCTACCTACCCTATATATATCGCACGTTTACACAATTTTATTTAATGTTATATATTTTTCTATAAGTTTCAAATTAGAATATATTCAAACTCACGTAAAGTGAACCAACAGGTGATTATGTTATTTATTTTTATTACTAAAGCTATTAAGTGAATTATCACCAAAAACTTATTTTCAATTGTTAATTATTATTTAACGTAAAAATTCGATTATAGCACAACAAGATGTATTGATATCTATATATTGACGCAACTGTTGTGAGATATACTTTTATAAGATATTGACATTTCTTTTCACATTTTTATGTAAGATTAAAATTAGGGTCATTTTATTCTACAAAATTAGATTGAAATTAGAGTTAGGTACTCTTTATTCGACGAAAATGATAAAATTTAAAGATTAATACGATGTTTTAAATAATATTGAGACTTGTTTTTTTCTTACATTTTCCAAAAATATTAATTTCACATAAGAGATCTTTTAAATAATAAATGAAAGCGAAAAATAGATACTGCCGTGTCTCGTACTTTCTCTTATTTCTCTAGCGTAAACTTTCTTTTTGCGGAGTTGCATTTGATGATGCAATGATCTTTCCGGCATTTCATAAATATTATAAAGCAAGTTCAAAGCACTTATATTATTCTTGGATTATAAACTACAGTCCAGACGAAAAATAATAACCACTTGTACCGCAAATAATGTAGAACATGTGTGTGAACATTATTTAAAAGATATATTTCACGGTAATGAAAGCAAATGCCGGAATAGTGGCAATAAATTTGTCAGTAACTACCGCTTGCGTAAAATATTGCGTGTCGCAATACTGAAATTTGAGTTTAGCTACGTGGCGTGAATTTATTATTGAGAATCACGCAAGCGAAACTATTAATAAGATAACGTAATGTGCACGAGTGACACAGATCCCGATCATGAAATAAATGGCAGGCAAATACATGACACGCTATTTTCACAAATTAATTAATTTGACTGATACCATCTATAAAAATATATAGCACATGTTATTTCAATACAAATCTCATAAATAAGAAAAATGTGCTATTTTCGTTAAAGGAAGTTGCGCCAGGCTGTAGAAAGGATAAACATTTATTTTCTCGTGAAAAGAAGACAAAAGAAACCAATTTTATACCGATTATTTCCTTTTATGTCGCAAGATACCTAAGATGAGTTTTCACATTCGTTTCTTATTGTCACTTCCGGATAGTAAAAAAATTTTCTGTAATGATACGATGACTCACGCCACTCGAATGCATCAGGAATGAATCAGTCATCGATATTACTACTGATAACAAGAATTCTTTCCCTCACTATTGCCTTATTATCGCATTACATGTCTAATGCAAGTCATGTTTTATAATCTTCGTAGTCTCTTTATAGTCTTATTAAAAGGATGAATTCAAGAAGTGAGCAATCGAGTAATTAGCTCGAACATTGCATATTGTATGTACTCTGGTTAAAGATTTCCTGTTTCCTGTGTCTTTTTTTTTTTTAAATAAATGATGTTGCGTAAAGCCGTATAAATACGATAAACAATACTGTTTAAAATCCTTTATTTCACACGTCTCATTTCGCTGCGTAATGCAACACAAAATTTTAATTGTTTGCTGCATTAATTTTTGAATTTTCGTTCATATTATATTTCAAAACATTCCTTTATTTGCGTCTTTATTTTCAAAATAATACCATGTGCGTACTTGCATACTTTAGTATCTTATACATAATTATGAGTAAGGATAAGAATATAGGCTAAGTAGTTCCTGGAATAAATAATTGGGAAATTAAGTAGTTTAAAACTTATTTATTGAACATGACATAAAAATCACGATACATAATAATGATAAACCGAGGTCTATTGTAAGCTTCAAAAACTTTAGATATATTATTTATTTATAATTTTCCAGTGCAATATGGCGCGCGCGCGCATTTTTCGCGTGGGTATGTGTGTGTGTGTATGTTGTGTATGTATTGTGTTGTGTGTAAACTCCTTATCAAACTCTAACAGATGATTACTTTATACATATATGCATAATCATTACGCATGGAATGTGCACGCATCTTCTCGCTTTCGCTCGCATCTCTCTTCGACTACAAAATTCGCGGATAATTAGCGATCTCGACGACGATACGATAACCTATCTCCATCTTCGCGAAAGTGATTCTTCGTCTGAATTTCGATTTCGCGTCAACGTTTCCTCTCAATCAAATCTAGCGAATTGTCAAACTAAAAATTTACATCTTGCGTAGGATAAACAAATCGTGGACAGTCATCGGCACAAAGAACAGAGGTGTACAAAAAAGAGCCTTATTGAAACAGCGTTAATAGTCAAGCCGATAATGAGGTTTGAATCAATAAGCAGTAAAGAACAGGGTTATTATTAATTTTCGATTTATACACGAACGTACTTACACACGTGCAAGAATCACTGCAGCGTCCACCATTATAATCCTACGTTCTAACTTGTATCAAGATTTACTGAGAGGGATTTTCTTCAACATTTTTATTTGCCTGAGGAAAAATATCAGAAACGTGGCTTGGTATAAACGTTAATTCGTTCGGAAGTTTTTTTCTTTATATTGCTTTTGTAATTATGTCGCTGCCAAAGAAAAACTCAGAGAGAAAACCAGATAGATTCCGAGAATTTATATATATAATCGATCATTGGCACGAATCGGTATCGTCGTCAGCGCTAAAGTCCAACGGAAAAAAGAAAAGCGAACGGGCTTCTTCAACACATATGCGATCCGTCGAAAAATAAATATGTCAATGTAGACTGTAGAGAGATAGTGTATGAGTGAAGGGGGAGAACAGATGAGACGGCTTGATTCGAGCGCGCCAAATGAATGGGGGATCCCCGATCGGGTCCCGCTCTACGCTACTTTTTTGTTGCTTTATTAATAATTGTGGGCTTTTGGCAGTGATATTCAATCGTCATGACTGAGGAGAAAGTACTTAAGTGATCGACGACGACGTTGAGCTTCGTCGAAGTAATGGCAAGTATTACTTTTGCGAGAAACGAATCTTTTTTTTTTGGTGTATAAATTAATTTTCGTTTAATGAAATGTCTCAAAACCAAATACAATTTAAATATTACTGTGTTCGTCTTTCTGGACATTAATAATCCTCTTCTGAATTCACATCGCGTATCGACAAGAATATAATTTCCATATATATACAGTATAAGGCGATCTTAATATCGTGTTAACCTTTGCCGAAATGATTGATGCTGCAAAGAGGTAGGAAAAGACACGGGGAAATGTTTCTCGCTCTGTAAACTTGCAAAGGTCTTCTCCTCAAACACGCGCTAAAAATCCGCTCAAAATGTCCCGAGTGTGAAGTATAACAAATAACCATAAAACAGTAGTAGTAATACAAAAAATAGTCAAGTCGTCGCGTAATAAATAATATATATACGTATACATATATTACGCGCTTATGCATGCATATATATTATTTATTCTCTATATATTATATAATGTATACATATATCTCTGCACGTGTATAGCTTTGCAATCGCGTTGCGACCGTAGAATGAAAGTGGATCGAGAGATCGTGGCGTTAAACGAAAATACATCTCTTTCGAGATCTCTTTCATAATTAAACAGCTTGAATCAAAGTGAGGATTGTACACGCTTAATAGGAAATTCAATGCATATTTCATTAATAAGGAGTGTAGAAAAGTCCCAATCCACGTTTACTCCGCGGTCCGAGGCCGCCGTAATGAATAGATCGTATATATTTTATATCTCATCAATTTCTAAATTCTAATAACACCTTTTTTTAATCAGTACGAATCAATCGGCGAAACCTTGGGAACGCGCGCGCACGAAATTGGATCGCGATATCCAATTTGCACCAATGGCAGTACCGAGTCACGAAAGAGATAAATGTCAAGACAACGAATGCAAAATAAAAATAAAAAATATAAAATATATAAAAAATAAAAATATATAAGCAAGAAATGTCGTCAAGTTTTAATCAACTGTCGACAAGTTTGTTATAGATCCAAGTGCCAAAAAGCTTCAAACTTAAAAATCGTATCTTCCAATTTAATCATTAAAGTAAACTTAATGTAACATTACGGAAGCTTTCCCAGAAGGCATAATATTATTATATATAAATCTATTATATATAATATATCTGCAATTTATATAGAAGTGCAAAATGGATTAAATACGATCCCGTCGAACGTCACGTGTCCCAATGCTCCGCCCAGCACCACGGCACATTGTCCTATACTTATTGATATTTATATTATTATTTTTTGTCTCTGTGTTCTTTTTTGTTTCACTAAAGCAGTCTTACTTAAAGCGGCAACTTTTGGAAATTATTCGGTACATGTCTCCATACCCAAAATGAATCCTCAATCTGCTTTAGCACATATCGACCGACGCAAACAATCCTCTCTTTTTTTTCTTTTTCTTCCTCTCCCTCTCTCTCCCTCTCTCTTTCTCTCCCTTTCCCTCTTTTCTTCATCTTCATCCCTCTGCTGTCTGCACCCGAAGAGAGAAATGTAAGTTGAGCTACGCAAATTTTCAAAATTTTCCGCGTGACGTCTATCGACTAAGCTTTCTCTTATCTTAAATCCGACGTGAGTCCGAAAGCGCGAATCGATCCATGCTAATCTGTTCTTTCTTGTATTATTTCACTTTTTACATTAAATCGAATTAAGTCGGGTTCTATGCCGTGTGGATCGTACTTTTAAAATTTGTTTAAAATTCTGACAGAAAATAAATAACTTTCGTTACTTTTTTTTTTAGACAAATATAACCGATAGACGCTTTCGGAGCTCAGACTCTTAATATTATATACACGTTAAAACGGACGTAAACGACTTCAAATGCTCGTGCGTCAGAATTCCTTCGTTTTTTTTTTCGAAAAAATTCAAAAGCAACGCTGTTTCTCTTTCCTGAGAAAAAAAATTTATCTCCTCCTTATTGGAGCACCCTCGTGTTGTTCAGCCCAACCAAATAGAAGAACTCGTCATTTCGGTTTTCAAAGAACGCTGGTCTGCGATCGTTGAAGAATCGAAGCGTTCATCTCGTCCTAATCTCTATCTCTCCTCTAACCAGTTAATCGTTGCAGAGTAAATTCTACCTTATAGCTTACGGTATCACAGAGTTACGCGGCATCGCTTAATTGCTCCCAGTTCGTAATCGCCGATACGCAACCGATAGAAAGAAAGCATGTAAATTATGCCCATCACGAGGAAAAACCGGAACTTTTGTGAAGTGCAAAGAACATCGAGTGTTAACCATGGTCCTAACAAGAAAATGAATTTAACTTGATCATTTAATCATCGAAAAAGTTGAATTGTATTATTATATAAATTGAAATTTATATTACTGTTAAATTTTCCAATTTTAAAATATATAATAGTTTCTGCTTTTGATATGTTTTACTCGATACACAGTAAAAAATTTTGTGTCAATGGAAGTCCACTCTCAATTTTGTGTTAAAATAACTCATTCATCGTGTTATTTTTGACATTTAGAAATGTTATATCGACATTTATAACATTTCTAAATGTCAAAAATAACACGATGAATGAGTTATTTTAACACAAAATTGAGAGTGGACTTCCATTGACACAAAATTTTTTACTGTGTACCTGTCATTTAATTGATTAATCCACAAGAAAGAAACTTTTCTCATTTATTAAAGTCATGTAACAAAATATCTTTGGAATGACACATTCTTGGCGAAGAAGAAGATATATTTCTCTCAAGAGAAATTTCTCATAACAGAAGTAGCGCTTTTTTCTCGTAACACTCGAAGTTCTTTGCACGTGTGATCTGCAAGGGGCACACGTCCCTCTCCCGCACCTCCTTCTCACCGACCGACTCGACTTGTAACGCGAAACAATACACTATATAGATATATATATTTATATATTACATGTGACAAAATTAACAAGCGGTCTGTGGAGACGACGCGAAACAACAGATACGAGTAACTCGGGCGCGCGAGGAATACCTCGGGGGGAAAACGTTGTGTACATCTTCGATGGCGTGCGAGGAGTGACGATTCGTTTAAAAAAATATCTTCACCCGGCCCGCGCGCGATTTGAGAAGAGCGGAAATCTACGGAACGATAGCGCCCGCGAATCGCGCTTTTTACAATGCGACACGCGTACACCGAGGAATGCGTCGTTAATGATACCGGATGCATCTGTCATGCTTCCCCATAGGCCGCGCCGTGTACTTTAGCGCTATCATATCATGCGCCATGTAATGTGGAAGAAACAGCAATATATCGTTCGATAACTTGATATGCGTCAATAGTTGTTCGATGGGTTTCTAATTTTCTTTAGAGAAACAGTCGCGAGAGATTGATGCTCGAAATGTCTCCGAAGAAATTTTAAAATGTCAATCAAGTATCTCGAGTTTATTTATATTCGCAGAATACGATCAAAGTTGTTTCCGTGCAATGATACTTGCATCACCCGAGGCTATTTTTCAGATGTTCGTGCACATTACTCGACGCATCAGTTCTGCGCGAAAGATGCTCCTCGTAGTTAAGTATGATACAATTAATATAATTTTGCGACGTTGAACAGGAAAAACACACGTGAAAATAATATCGGTTCTCTTAGGCTTCGCACGCTCGATGATCCGACCCGAAGTGCGCGCGCATGTGCGCACATTCATACGCGCTCCTGAATTACACGAGCAGTATTCTTCCTCCGCACGACAGGAATCCGATCCCGCAAAGGCGAGAAACTGCCGTTGCTGCTTCCGGCACGCAAACTCGAACCTAATTCGAACAACAACGAATGAGCCTCGCTGCTGTTTGACACTACGATAAAAACGACATTTTCGCGGCGCTTCTTACGCTAACGACTCTCTCTTTTGTACGTTGGCCCGTATTCGCACCGCGCATCTTGCGCCGACTCTGCCCTCATTTCATGCCGAATATATACTTCGTGTATTAATTAAGTAAATAAATAACGCAACCGGAACCGAACAGAGTCGCGCTCAGCGCGCTAAGAGTACGAGCCTCTTTAACGGTTTTTTGCGTGACGTACTGATTTGAGAACGCTTTTCAGTCTAGGTTGCGAGAAAGTTAATTGGATGTTACGATTGGAGATATGCGGTTCTGTTTCCACGGTTAACGTGTTCCACGCGAAGGTAATTTAAGTGAAGAAATAATAAACGCATCCGCATCAAAAGGATGCCTAAAAGATGCTCGAAAGATGCCGAAAAGATTAGGGGGTATAGAGGAACATTTAAAACGTTAGAATAATTTTTGTACCAATTTATGTCAGATTTTATATACCAGATTATTATATCAGATTATTATACCAGATTAGAATGTCTTTCGGGCATCTTCATGATGTCCTTCAGGGGTATTATTTTTCTCCCACGGAAACCGGAAACACCTTCGCGCCCGCTGAATGTCTTTTTCTCTCTCTTCGATCTTCGTTCCCGATCGTCCTACGTTAGGAAAAGAACAACGTATAGAGCGCGACGCGCACGAGAAATCACGCGCGCGATTAAGGAACTTAACATTTAGGTCTGGCAACTCAAATGACTATTCCGTAACCGACTAACCGCGAGTCCGCGACATTCAACGTGCGAGACATTCGCGATTCGTGCGATCTCGATACGTAATCCTGTTTTATTATTATGTACCTCGCTTCCTTCCGCCGACTCCTTCCTCCTTCACGATTATCCTTCGACTCTCGAATCTCGATGATTTCCCGAAATCCTTGCTCTCACTTCGATCGACCGATCGGTTGCGACCCTTCCGTCCTCCTCGCTCCTTTCCTCCTGCCTCCACTCTTTTCTCTCGCCATCTTAAACAGATTCTCAAAATCCAAGAGAACGTAAGATCAGATTCTTGCTCGATATTGTTTGGCCTTTATACGCCGACGTTGTCACGAAACTGGATGCCATCTTACAGATGTTGCGGTCCAAAAGGAACGTCCCAAGCAGCTCTCTTCGTCCTCTCGAATGCTACCATCGTGCGATCGCTCGATCGAGTCTCTCGACCCGCGAGGATTCTTGACACGATCGACTGTCGACATCCAGCGAGCCGAACAACGCGGCTCGAGGATCGTTCAACCATTTCCTTCTCTTCCTTGTCCGTACTGGGCTAACAAACTTGAGCGTGCTCGCTTTCGAGCTGAACGTGTGCGAACTTTCTCTCTTCCTTCTTCTTTTATATGCATCTTCCTCTCTCGCGATTCTTCTCCCTCGTATTCGCACACATTCCCCGTTTCCTCCGTTATTATTATCTCTTCCTCCTTTCTCTTTCTTCTTTACCAAGCTGAAGGCGGATTCGGACACGAGCGTGCCACCACGTTGCGGCTCGACTCGGATGCGTTAACGGGTGCCGAAGTGCGTCGGATCTCGATCGGTTTTGAGCCGGACGCGGGCGGCCGGCCCAAAACCCCTTGACTGTTTCACGATAGGTTCCGTTGATCTTCCGCGCAATCTTCCGCCTTCTTCAACGAGCGCTTTAGCTTGTCGACCAGTCGATTATGGAACTTGTTGAGGGAGTTTGAGCTGCCGGTCTTCGGCGGAGACGTGCCCGTGCTCTTGCTCGGGCTCTGAAGAGAGCTCTGGGACGCCCTCGAGGACGTTCTCGAGAAGTGCCGCGAGGTCGTGGACCGATGCGCCGGCGAGGTGAGAAAATCGGAACCGGGGGAGGTCGACAATGACGGACCCTCCGACTTGGAACATTCAGACACCTGCGATCAGAAAAATGTATGTTCCGGATTATAGCACGAGGAAAACTTCCTGGCTAAAATTTTCCCATACGACAGTAATCAGCTCGTTTTTAGTTATCGCTGTCTTATCATGTGCATTATTAGCATTAAACTTATAAAGATCCTTTTTATAAACAACTTTTATACATATGTATTTATTTCTTGATATATAGCTGAAACACTAATAACTGTTATTAAAAGAAACAAATGCGTCACATGTACTTCATCGAACTAGAATTATTATGGTTTTAATAACTATTATTGTTTGTTTCTAAAACGTTCTATAATTTATTAATGCGTAATGACGATCAACAATTGAAACCATTAGCGAATCATATTATTCTATCATCATTATTTACAACTATAGTCTTTGATCGCGTGATTTGCCTTTCAAATCTGTTGGTTTTCATCTAGATTCTCTGCTAATATCTGTCACGAAATCACGACGAAGTGTAATCATCATCGATAATGACAGATTTCGAGCGTCCACTTCGTCGAAGTCATTCGTTTGTTGCTCGTTGCGCGAAAGGTGAAAGCTATGATGACAAATTTAACACGAACTATCGAGACTACTCTAACACGTGCGAGTAACAAGAATTTAATTACATTCTTGTATACTCTGAAAGAGAGATTATTCATTTAATAGACTATTATTTAAATATTTATATTTATTATTCATAGTATTAGTTTTTATATTTCACTTAAATAATTAAAAAATTTGGAAATACAAGTTTTTATTAAAAATACTATATAAAATATAATATTACAAATAATTCCACCAGTGCAAGTTATTCTAATTTAATGTAAAGAAGAGTTATCTCTGACATATGTATACTAAAACATCAAGTGATACGGATTCAGAATACGGATTTAGATTTTTAACAATAAGATATACGATACCAGCTTATACATGATTCACGCAATAATATTCGTATCTATACTGATAAGATAGATAATAGGCCAAAAAGGAATGCATTGCGAAGCGCCGAGCAATAATATTTTACCAACTAACCCGCAACTTCCTTCAATCAGCATTTATCGTCCAAATATGTACCCGCCAAAGTCAAGAGAATCCCGTTCGTGAATCGCGATAATGGCGAAAACCCTATAACGGGTGTGCAATTAATTCATGAGAACACGTGCCTCTCATTTCTTCGCGTACAAACGTGCGATTTCCTTCCGGTAATAGCGATATCATTTGACTAGCTGATTAACAGGTTTGCATTTTTGCGAAGGTTCTCGAACGCGGACTGGCCGAGTCATCTTGAATTATTCAACGCCGAAGTGCGATAAAGATCGGAAAAAGTATCGTGTATCGCGCATATGACGCACGCGTAATACATTCATCGCGCTTACGGCCGCGGCGCGGCGTACGTGCCCTTCTCCACGTACGATCCCCGCCGAACTTGCGACCACGTGCTCGTATTGTCATCACGGTAGGCAGCGGTAAGTGGCCGATTAGGTCAGATTTGTTTCGTGTGTAAGCTTCCCTCCTTTTACACGTACACAGTAACAGCAAATGAGATCGAATGACGATAGCTAGTTCACGCAGTGATTCTCATATTCTCTGAAATAGATTTTATTTATCACCAACGATTTATTAAGCTATTTTTCAGGCTTTAATTATAGATAACATCGAGAATCTTATTTATACTATTTTTCTTTATTCTTTTTTATTCACTATACGGATTAATTTCTTAAATAAAAAACAAGAACCTGTTCTTATATTCTAATAAAAATTTAATGAAGCTTTTTTTTTTAATTTTCCTCATTTTAAAAAACTTTATATTTTCTAAACATACTAAAATTGCTTAATATTTTGCCATATTATAGTTATCTTCTATAATTTCTAGTAGACATATGAGATGCGTAAAGATTATTTACTAAAATAAATTATTTAAAATTCTCGACGAATATAATCCTTTTTATTCAAATATAATCTTTATTGTCACTGCGAGTAACTCGTTCTGTCTACGGCTCCAACCTCACCGAATCTACTCTCGCTGCTGTATTACGTGCGGTTACGCAATCCACATATCACAGGCGAAATGCGACGCAATGTGTACTGATACACGCGCGCAAACGAAGTTTGTTGCCTATAAATGTTTCTCATTTAATCTTACCGCGATCCCTGACTCATATTTATAAAGAACCTCTTATCGAAGCGTTAAAGTGAGATAAAAATAGAAGTGTTGAAAATAAGAACAACGATCGATTCGCCGTGTTATCGGTGTATAGGACAAGTTCAGAACAGGTGTTCGGAACCTATTTGCCACAGTTCGTTTGTTCAACGATTCATTAATATTCCGAGTTTCACATCGACCGCAATGAATAAATCTATTCTCGTTTAATAATTAACATCTGTGCATAGCTTAAAGTTTGTCAATAATAAATAACGTACAGGTTTTTTTTTAAATTAAAGCATTTACAAATGTTGTAACAAATTGCAGAAATAATTAAATCTCTAAATAATTACCTGAGAAAAAAAAACAAATAATTTGACATTATATATTAATTTAATTCTTCAAACCAATCGAAATAATTAATTCCGTAATTAAATGTATTTTGATCTCATTAATGCCAGCAGGCATATATTTCATTTATTGCCAGCTTTCGGAATTAATTCGAATATGATTTACAGAGATTTTTGGAATATTGTTATCGAAATTTATATGTAAATCTAAATGCATAAATTTACATCTAAATCCAGCATTATTAACAAATTTCGCGGACATTTTTTAGTAGTTCTCCGATATGATCCGCGTAAACAAAAAAAGCTCGACGAAAGTGTGTGCGTGGTTATAATTAGGCGTTGATATAGCCATATTGCGATAATCCATGCACGTTGCATGGATTAAAAAATGCGCAGTGTACAAACTAACAGCTTCGCGTTATATAATTGGTAATGATTTCTCGTGAGATTGCGTTAATGTTCTGGCAGTAATAATCGTATCTGTCTCGTACTGCGTACTTGCAACTTTCAATGTCACGTGCTCGAGTTGGCTCTAAATATCGACATGGAAGGACAAAGAGTTGATTAAAAATATCCCGTTCACGCGTTTTTATAACGGTAGAACGCATTATCCGTGACGGAAATTAACTCTTCATTATGTATCATATACAAAACGAAGTATACATTATAGATATATTTTTTCTATATTTAATCGTTATTTTATTGATTTGATAACAATGCACAACTGAATAATAAATTGCCAATAACTAATTAACCTCAGTATTTTTTATCGCACACAGATAAGCAGTCTGCCTAAAAAAATCTTGATCTATTTAATAAATAATCGTATAGTCACTTGATTTTTTATTTAATAAATAGATAGGGAAAAGGATATTCGCGTCTTCACTTTTTGCCGATTATCCTTTGTGCGTCGTTTCCATCTACAAACCACCGGCTTTCGTACTTTATCCTCGCTTTAAGTGTAGCAGGCCAAGTTCAAGAAACAGCATCGCGAAAATACTCAGGGCGCAACCGAGGATTGTTAACTTTACATAAAATAAAAACAGTTATGTCACCTCGTCGCCTTGTACCTTGCAAATATTCTTTTCACTCGCGCATGACTCTTGTCGCGATTCTTGTTAAAACCGTAATATTCCCGTAATAAAGCATTCTCTTCACGGTTGAAGAGTTATGGAATTATTTCATTCTTGCGCCGAGTCTTTTAAGAAGTCTTCCAATTTTGTAATTACTATCATTAACTACATACTTGAAAAAAGTACAAATTTATAATTTTTTTTTACAAAATTAAGTGTTTTTTTTTCTTAATATTATATCTAATCATAATTTAAAATATTATCGCAAATGAGAAAAAAACTTTATGAGGAAACTTCACGTCTAGCGTATTATGCAACACATTAGGTAACAACAAAATTCTATTATTATCAGCAAATTATCGTTATTATTTCACGAAACAGTGTAGAGAATTTATCAAAGGATTTAAAATATGAGCATAAAAATAGAAAACTAACAATGAAACTCTGGTCACGATGATTTCTTACAAACTATGCGACTGAAGAATATTTAAATATGGATTCTAAATCTGTCAAAATACGTTAATTGGTTTAAACTAACATAGCGAATGATTCATAGAATTATATATGACATCACAAATAACAATTTTGGAAAATCCAAATTTTATCCGAGTTTTATTATATCAATATTGATAATCAATCTTTTGAAAGATTATTAATTTTAATTGTTAGCAAGATTAAATACGCGATATATAAATATACACATTATATTTTATTACGTATTACGTGATTATGAATGAATGGATCGACAGATGAGGGACTTTTGATAACTGAGAATCTCTCCGTATGAAAGTTCACCGCATGATACATTGCAAAACCAACTGACCAAAGCTTGCGCAATGTCGCGTCACATATATAAAGTACATGGTGTTCTAAACCTATAGGGACGTCTGTGTCCATTAGAAATGATTGAACAAACAATTTATTTCACCCTCGTATAAATCTGATAATCACTATATGATATAAACAACGTCTCAATTTACCTCGACATTACTTTAATCTTGAATTTAATTTATATCATAAATAAAATCTGTTTAAAATTATTTAAAAATAATTTATAATTAAATCGTAATAATTAATATTCTGTCATTGTTTTGTTTATTCATTCTCTGCTATTCAATTACTCATACTTTGAATTAAAAAAAATTTTTACTTAGGATAAGTATGTCCGTCAAAGATATATACATATATAAGATATTCGAATAAGACGGAGTAATAAGTGACATTTGCATAAGGAAATACTATGGTAAATAAAAATATTATTATTATTATGCCCGAATTTCTCATATAGGTATCTATTGGCGCATTAATGATCATGATAATTCCGTATAACTCTCGTTAACCCTCCGTGGGTGCGTAGGGTATCTTACAATCTTACACCCCACAACAACTTGTAAACTATGAGTGTTCTAGACGTATTTTAATACAGAACCGATTATAAAAAAAAACATTAAAATTAAAATTTCAGTATGTTAATATGCTCTAAGATATGTGCAACAATGAATAATATCAAACAGAAAACAACGAATATTAATTGATTTAATATTTATAGTATAAATAACGTGGAATGTAATTTACACCTCACGCGCTCTTTTACGTTTGAAATTCTCACGCGCTCACTGGAGGGTTAATTAATATTTGTAATTGCCGTTGTCACTGTTACTGTAAATTTGTTTCATACGTAAATGACGGATAAATACAAAAGTCGCAATGCCATCGGCGACATTTGCGATAACATTTACGAGCGCAGTAAACCGCGTCCCGCATGCAATTCGACATTATGCGCATAACTGCCTACGTCGTGATAAAAATAAACTTCTAGCCGGCGCACATATCCGCCGGGACACGTGGTTCCGATCGTCACTTATTATTGACTGTGCTTGTTCGGCGTCTGCAAATACAATTTCGCCGGACGTTTAGCGACGCCAAGGGGAAACCGGTTCCGAGTGCGGCGAGTTGATCTTTTACGGCAACGATTTCACGAGAAAAAAAGGCCCGACTTTTTCCGAGCTATTTTATCGACGAACGCCGGACGCGAAGAGAACGATCGACGTTGCGAGCTGCGAGTACGGTCAATCGCGTAAAAAAAAAAAGTTAGATCTGTCCTTGAGGTTTAGAAGAAGCTATCAATCTCCATTGCGGCATATGTCGCAAACTTTCTCGCGGTTAAAATTTCTATGACAGAGATAACGTCTCTTTAATGTAAACTCGGAAAATTTAATTTAATATTTTAAAAACCATAAGAGAACGCTTACAAGTTCAAAACATCCCAAGTTAATACGTACGAAATCTTTCTATTCTAGTCAAACTCGTTATTGTCAGATTAATTTTACGTTAGCGAAATTTTAGTTCCAGATGCGCGTATTACGCAATTCGAAATTAATTCTCATACTCTCAATTATTCTGATCTTGATGTGAAAAGATTGTTTTCATTCTATATTTAAAAATAACGCACACAAAAAACATGTAAAAACTGTAATGCATACACATTGCAAAAACGTAACAGAGTATCGAGACAAATCTTAAAGGACTCTATATACAAAGTGTCTGTGAGAATGAGATTTTATAGTACGCGTCTTTATCGGAATTTGGATTTAACTATTTGGCAAAAATTTAGTAATTAGATTTACAATAAAATCTCTCATCTCAATTGCTTCAAGCTTAAATCTACTTTAATGACTTGAGTCGAAATCTATATTATAATCAATATTTTAATAAATTATTCTGAACTTTCCTTTAAAAAATTAATCTCATGTTTGAAATAGAAATATATTTTTGCTGTTAATTCTCATTTTTTTTTTCGGAATATCTATATATTTGCCTGCAGAAAAGACGCTAAAATAGCAAACAGTTTATCCTTTTGCATCGTAACGCGGAATTTGCATGATAAATACATAATTACATCGAAATTGCACAACATCACATAATATTTACAAGCAGGATATTTTGAGACAATCAAAACGATGATAAAACGTATCGCAATAGCTCTTATAGCTCCAAGGAAATCGATCCTCTATTTATAAATAGGATAGTCAGTAATATATGCGTTCATACATTTTCCCTAATTATATTATCTTTATCATATTTTCTTTTAATAATAAATACTGACATATTATATCCGTAAAAATAATATTTGAGAAACCCTTAAACGTAATAGATATCGATATTTCTTGAAGCTACAAGAATCAAGTAAGACGTTTATTTTGAAAGAACCGGCAAATTTGGCAGCAGCTGCTGAAACAGCAGCTCCCTCGTATCGATATCTAATCTCATCACCTTTCTAATCTAATAATAAGTCATGTAATACGACAGAATCCGTTTTCAAAATAAACGCTTCGAGCAGGCTGGAAAAACGAAAGACACGCCGCGCAAAGCTGAGATAACCGATTACCATGAGAATCGAGACGGAAGGACGATCGGACGTGCCGCACTTTGCGAGACGGTTGTGCCTGCT